>NC_091193.1:21543209-21843209 GCF_040958095.1 Procambarus clarkii
TGAGGGAATCCTAATGAAAGTGGGTTTAGAGGGCGAGGGATTGTCCAGGTATGTGCAGTGAATCCCTGTGATGTTGTCCAGTGGCGGGTGGGTGGGAGGGAGGGAGGGGAGGCTTAGAGGTCAGCCCCAGGTACAGCCTCGTGCGCACTGGTCAACACCGTGTAGGAGAGTGGCGCGCACACACAGGGACGGGGGTGCTGCCAGGTGTCACCACAATCAGGTTAACGGCCCAAATCTTCCGGCTCCTTGACACAGTGACCGGCCAAGTCGTCGACCAGCAGCCACTGTCACCCCAGCTGTGCCTCTCTATAGATGCAGGCGGGAGGGAGGTATTTGAAAGCCACATAAACAGTATTAAAAATGCTTTCATTACAGCGGTGTATTATAGAGGAGCCATGCTTGCACACACCCTCCAGCCTCCTCCCTCCCACACCACTCACAACAACACGTGTGCAGACACCGAGAAAACAGAAAACACAGTTTCTTTGGTCAAAATTTAACATCAGGGGGGCCAGATTCACGAAACAGTTACGCAAGCACTTACGAACCTGTACATCTTTTCTCAATCTTTGGCGGCTTTGTTTACAATTATTAAACATTTAATGAGCTCGGAAGCACCAGGAGGCTGTTTATAACAATAACAACAGTTGATTGGCAAGTTTTCATGCTTGTAAACTGTTTAATAAATGTAACCAAAGCCGTCAAAGATTGAAGAAAGATGTACACGTTCGTAAGTACTTGCGTAACTGCTTCGTGAATCTGGCCCCAGGTATATACCGATGCTGGTGACGTCACGAAGCCTGTGCCACCAGAAAAAGAATCAATGCAATAGAGCTTGAGGTGAGAGCTGAGGCAGAGACGCCGACCAGTGAGGTGATCACGCGGGCTATATCTCACAGTGAGGGACACCAGGCTATAAAGGAAGGTGGGAAGTGGCCAGTCTCCACCATTTGGTCACCACTTGGTCCGGGAGACATCTCCCGTCACGCAGGGTGCAGTTGCGCCTCCACAGATCTCCAGTATCATCTTTTGATACTGGTAATGGCTCGAAAGGGCCACCACTTACGGGCTATTCATGCCCGTGCCACCTCTTGGGTGGCTTAATCTTCATCAATCAATCGGCCAGTCTCATCAACACGGACGGAATTTCTGAGGGATGCTGAAGAGAACAGAAACAGCTATATCGCCAAGAACAATATAAGATTTGCTGAAAGAAAACATCTAGACAGGTGTGTGTGTGTGTGTGGAGAGAAAAAAAGACACGAGTGAAGGTCTAAAACAAAAGCCGGCAACGCCAGCACCAAGAATGTGAGCACAAATTCAAAATAATGGAGCTTCAACCGGAGATAAACGCGGGAATTAAGGAACATTCACATTGGAGCTAAAATATTAGGCGGATAAATAGAAAAATTTGTAAAAAATTTCCTATCATGATAAAGTTTTTTCAATCGGTAACAAGAACTTCTCTAACCGCTAGGCTTTTTGAGCACAGTATTTTCCCTAGCACACTGATCCACCAATCAATATACATCAAACGATGTATATATATACATCGTTTGTGTGTATATATATATATATATATATATATATATATATATATATATATATATATATATATATATATATATATATATATATATAGGTTTCTGCAATGGTTTCTGCATATAGGTTTCTATACCTATAGGTTTCTATACATATATAGGTTTCCGCAATTCCAGAGGGGAAATGCTTGCTGCGTCCTCGGTTCCTGTCCAGAAGCGGAGGAGCTTCAAGAGATCCATAACCTTTAGGCATTTGTCTTGTATGTTTTGTAACCTTTAAATACACAATAAAGGAAAAAAAAAAAAGGGGAAGGGGGTGGTAGGAGAAAAGCACACAGAAACTGTATTGGAGGGGACCCACATTCCCTCCAATGCGTTATGTGTGGTTTCCTCCGAGGCTATGGGTCCCCCTTCTTCCAGCCAGAGGTGGTACTCCCTTCCCTATATATATATATATATATATATATATATATATATATATATATATATATATATATATATATATATATATATATATATATATCAATATACATCAAAATGTTGAGAATGTGAAGCTCGCAGTTCCAGTAGGAACACTCGACTACTGCACGCACAACATCATACTTAAAAGATTATAGGTCTACATTGTAGAAATATGAAGACCAAGAGACAGGGAAGCAAGTAAATGGGGTACAAAGAACTAAAGCTTGATCGTGCAAGCACACATTGATGAGTACATATATACATATTTTAATTTTTTATTGATATATGCAAGAGTTCTTATATTCTTCTACAGCCACTAAGCACGCATAGCGTTTCGGGCAAGTCCTTAATCTTAATTTGCCTCGGAATACGACCCGCCAAATCGTTTAACAACCAGGTACCCATTCACTGCTGGGAGGAACAGACTACAGCTAAGGATTGGCGCCCAGTAAATCCTCCCTGACCAGGATACGAATCCAGGCGCTCGCGAAATGCCAAGCGAGTGTGTTACAACTTCGCCACGGAGACGGCTAAGGACAGAAGCAATCCCTGTGAGATTATGTCACATATAAACTCAAACAGCAACACTTCCTGTTTAAAATTAGTTATAGTTATAAGAGGGTTTAAGATGCTGTCCATAAAGAGCGGGCGAGCATATCTTGATAGCGTCCAGGCACACTACGCATGCGCCAAGGCTGGACCCACACAGCCTTAGGAACTACGCAATACGCACACGTGCACTCACACACACAACGGTCTCGTGACCGTTGAGAGGCGAGACCAAAGAGCCAGAGCTCATCCCCCGCAAGCACAACTAGGTAAGTACACACAGGACCTCGCAACGCATTGGAGTCGTAGTCCAAAGGACCAGAGTCCGATTCCCCTGCCGAGGGCAGAAACAAATGGGTAGTTTCATTCACCTGATGAGCCTGTTCACCTAGCAGTAAATAGGTACCTGGGAGTTAGGCAGCTGCTACGGGCTGCTTCCTCTATGTGTGTGTGTGTGTGTTATCTTGAGTTATCTTGTGTGTGTGTGTGTGTGTGTGTGTGTGTGTGTGTGTGTGTGTGTGTGTGTGTGTGTGTGTGTGTGTGTGTGTGTGTGTGTGTGTGTGTGTGTGTGTGTCTGTGTGTTAGGTTGGCAGTTACGTGGCTTTCCGGTGGGATTATCTGACCTAGTGGCGGTACAGTAGTTAACATGTGACACTCACCAACACCTCACTTACGATTTTCTTACTGCTTGGAATTCATATTTTATATATATATATATATATATATATATATATATATATATATATATATATATATATATATATATATATATATATATATATATATTTTAGGGGTACCGCCTCTGCTACAATTCTAGGGACCCACAACCTCGAATAATAAAATAAAGAGTATTCAGAGAAGACCTGAACACTTCACTTGTAGGTTCTCACTGAACACTTTAATCTTTTTTTCTTCTAGCGTGCGTGTGCTGGAGGTGTAGGCAGGGGTGGGAGTGCGTGCGTGCGTGTGCTGGAGGTGTAGGCAGGGGTGGGAGTGCGTGCGTGCGTGTGCTGGAGGTGTAGGCAGGGGGTGGGAGTGCGTGCGTGCGTGTGCTGGAGGTGCAGGCAGGGGTGGGAGTGCGTGCGTGCGTGTGCTGGAGGTGTAGGCAGGGGGTGGGAGTGCGTGCGTGCGTGTGCTTGGAGCCGCACCTCCCGCCAGAACCTTTCTAATGAACGATTAACCAAGAAATTCACACCACCAGAAACAGCTCTGGGTCGAGGCCTGGCCGTGTACCGGCCGGCGTCGTAGCACACCTTCGAAACGACGTACAACCAACGCTTGAGGATGGTATTATGGTGGAGTAATAGCAACACTAGACAAACACACGCAACACTGGGGCCCGCGGACAGAGTGGCTGCGTCTCTCCCCGACCACGTCCGGGTTGATACTGAGGCGGTGGTGGTGGAGGCCACGCCGGGGGGTGGGGAGGGACCGGGCGGGGATGGAAGGGAGATTAGCTGAGAGAACGGGGAAGGGAAGGGTGTGTTTTTTCCCCTGGAGTTCGTTCACGCTGAGCGAGCCACTGAGGGAAGGGGAGAGAGAGGGTGTGTGCTCGTGGGGGTCACACACACATACACTTCCCCATCTTGATCATGTACGTGAGGTTTCCTGGGCCAGGTGGGGTGAGAGGGCGGCCAGCGTGCAGCTCTCCCTGGTGGTGCTGGGCTCTCACCGGCGGACGCTCCTGCACCACCTTTGTTACCACCACCACCAGCGGGGGAAACACCCGCCACCGGTGGGGTAAATCTCCCACCGGTTACTCCAAGGTTTCCCCTGCACCTTGACACCGTTTCTCACCTGTGTGACGCCGTCGCTGCGCGGCACAACACAACACCTTCACATGAAGTCTTGAGTGGAATGAGTTTTCAGTAAAAAAAATCGGGAAAAGAGAGATTATTATTATATTAGTTTGACATGGACAGATTCTCAGGTGGCCTGTACTCACCTAGTTGTGCTTGCGGGGGTTGAGCTCTGGCTCTTTGGTCCCGCCTCTCAACTGATGTACAGGTTCCTGAGTCTACTGGGCTCTATCATATCTACATTTGAAACCGTGTATGGAGTCAGCCTCCACCACATCACTGCCTAATGCATTCCACCTGTTAACTACTCTGACACTGAATAAGTTCCTTCTAATGTATCTGTGGCTCATTTGGGTACTAAGCGTCCATCTGTGTCCCTTTGTGTGTGTACCACCTGTGTTAAATAATCGTAATATAATTTGTATGTGGTGACCATATTTCCCCGAGCTCTTCTGTCTTCCAACGACGTGAGGTGCAGTTCACTCAGCCTTTCCTCGTAACTAATGCCTCTTAGTTCTGAAACTAGCCTAGTGGCATATGTCTGAATTTTTTCCAGCTTCGCCGTTTGCTTGACAGGGTACGGGCTCCATGCTGGGGCCACATACCCCAGGATTGGTCTTACATATGTGGTATACAAGATTCTAAAGGATTCCTCATACAGGTTCCCTAAGGCAGTTCTGATGTTAGCCAGCCTCGCATACGCCGCTGATGTTATTCTGTTGATAATGTGTGTGTGTGTGTTGAGAGTGAAAATGTGAGGTATGGACGAAGGGTTGCGGGAAGTGCGTGCTCCACCAGGGGGGGTGAAGGGACACGCGGAGCACACCTCTGGTGTCGCCAAACACCGGCCTATCCTCCCTTCACCCATCACTGGCGGCCTCAGCGTCAGCCACTACCAGCGTGTAAACACCAGCACTACCAAGAGCGTGCAAGAAACACCTCAGCGCCACACGAGAGGAGACACAGAGAGAGAGAGAGAGAGAGAGAGAGAGAGAGAGAGAGAGAGAGAGAGAGAGAGAGAGAGAGAGAGAGAGAGAGAGAGAGAGAGAGAGAGAGAGAGAGGAGAGAGAGAGAGAGAGAGAGAGAGAGAGAGAGAGAGAGAGAGAGAGAGAGAGAGAGAGAGAGAGAGAGAGAGAGAGAGAGAGAGAGAGGAGAGAGAGAGAGAGAGAGAGAGAGAGAGAGAGAGAGAGAGAGAGAGAGAGAGAGAGAGAGAGAGAGAGAGAGAGAGAGAGCAGGTGGCCGGCTGTAGGGCTGACACTGCGCTGTTTCCGGCCCGGGCCAGCCGGAGGGGACATTAATCCATCCGGGTGTGGTAAATGGGACCTGGGGTGATGGTGAGGTGATCACAGCTTCTCTTAACTGGGTGAGCTCCCACCGCTCCCACTACCCACTTCCCACCACCGCCACCACACACCTACCAGCCTCCCTGGATAATATTAAACTTACATTGTCTATTCCCTCTCAGTATTTTGTAAATAGTGATGTGTGTGTGTGTGTGTGTGTGTGTGTGTGTGTGTGTGTGTGTGTGTGTGTGTGTGTGTGTGTGTGTGTGTGTGTGTGTGTGTGTGTGTGTGTGTACTCACCTAGTTGTGCTTGCGGAGGTTGAGCTCTGGCTCTACGGTCCCGCCTCTTAACCGTCAATCAACAGGTGTACAGGTTCCTGAGCCTATTGGGCTCTATCATATCTACACTTGAAACTGTGTATGGAGTCAGCCTCCACCACATCACTTCCTAATGCATTCCATTTGTCAACCACTCTGACACTGAAAAAGTTCTTTCTAATATCTCTGTGGCTCATTTGGGCACTCAGTTTCCACCTGTGTCCCCTAGTGCGTGTGCTCCTTGTGTTAAATAGCCTGTCTTTATCAACCCTGTCGATTCCCTTGAGAATCTTGAATGTGGTTGTGTGTGTGTGTGTGTGTGTGTGTGTGTGTGTGTGTGTGTGTGTGTGTGTGTGTGTGTGTGTGTGTGTGTGTGTGTCTATGTATTCACCTAGTTCTTGCGTGGGGTTGAGCTCTGCTCTTTCGGCTCGCCTCTCAATTGTCAATCAACCAACTGTAAAGACTACTAACTAATGTTTTTTTCACACACACACACACACACACACACACACACACACACACACACACACACACACACACACACACACAGACACCCAGGAAGCAGCTCCGTAACAGCTGTCTAACTCCCAGGTACCTATTTATTGCTAGGTGACACCCGTCTTGAGTGTCCAGAAGTAGTGAGGCAGCCTACTCGTACTACCTGGCCTCCCTGGCACCTGGCACCCTGGCCCCCTGGCACCTGGCCCCCTGGCACCTGGTCCCTGGCTCGTGGCACCGTTGTCCCCTTGGCTGTGTGTGTGCTGGTGGCACTGCCTTCCTCACCAAGTCGCCCTACTGACACAACGTCACAGATTGACGTATACTCTACCTAAGGCCAATAATTGTCGCACTAGAAAAGTCTGTATAATTAGCGCTGCATTAACGGATGGGAAGTATATATAGCACCCCTTCAGCAGTATATAGGACCCTTTCAGCAGTATATAGGACCCCTTCCACAGTATATAGGACCCCTTCAACAGTATATAGAACCCCTGAACCCAGGCACGGAGATCTCGCCTTCAGAGGGACGTGTCCGCTGGGGACAACATTGAACACACAGTGACACCAGTCATCAGTCACAGGACATGTCAAGGCTCAGGACATGTCAAGGCTGAGGACATGTCAGGGCTGAGGACATATCAAGGTTCAGCACATCGAGACCTTTAAACACCGAACACATTGCAAGATGTTAAACCGGACCTCTTCTTCGCAAGGCGCAGAGTAACCCATTCAAGAGGCGTCCATACAAATGGCCCTCGTGCAGCGCCTATAATGTGACTTCCCTTTAGTGTAAGTCACAGCTAGGAAGCCAAATCGTGAATTACATGAGAAAACCTAAGGTAATTTGTTTTGATTCGACTGGCTAACCTGAATTCCCTTATGTCCAAAGCCAGGGCAGCCAACATGACCCCCTCTCTCCCCGCGTGGCTTCTGTGCAGTCGGGAAGGTTGGTCATCCGTCAACGTTGTACAAAAAGGGCAAAAATGTCACATGTTATTGAGTTACTGGAGGTGAGGTTGTCCGCGCCTGGCGCCCGCCGGTGTAGCCAGCGCTAAACCTCTCTTGTGCGCACCTCGTGAGGTTGTCCGCGCCTGGCGCCCGCCGGTGTAGCCAGCGCTAAACCTCTCCTGTGCGCACCTCATGAGGTTGTCCGCGCCTGGCGTCCGCCGGTGTAGCCAGCGCTAAACCTCTCCTGTGCGCACCTCGTGAGGTTGTCCGCGCCTGGCGCCCGCCGGTGTAGCCAGCGCTAAACCTCTCCTGTGCGCACCTCATGAGGTTGTCCGCGCCTGGCGTTCGCCGGTGTAGCCAGCGCTAAACCTCTCCTGTGCGCACCTCGTGAGGTTGTCCGCGCCTGGCGTCCGCCGGTGTAGCCAGCGCTAAACCTCTCCTGTGCGCACCTCGTGAGGTTGTCCGCGCCTGGCGTCCGCCGGTGTAGCCAGCGCTAAACCTCTCCTGTGCGCACCTCGTGAGGTTGTCCGCGCCGGGCGTCCGCCGGTGTAGCCAGCGCTAAACCTCTCCTGTGCGCACCTCATGATCCTCCAGCCTCTGATGAATATTCATATTGAATTTTGCTTAGTATGCGAGCGTCGAGCTGGCAGGCCGTGGGCAAAGGGTGCGCGTGTGTGTGTGTAAATTGCGTGTGTGTGTAAATTGTGCATGTGAACGTATATGTGAGTGTGTGTGTGTGTGTGTGAGTGTGTGTATGTGTGTGTGTGTGTGTGAATGGATGTGCGTGTGTGTTATTATAGACTGTGGGTTGGTTGGTGTTGTCGTCGTTGATCCTTCTCTACGGACAACCCAACCCACAACTCGGTAGAGTGCTTATACTAGGAGATCACCCTTGGCGCTTCTGGCTCTTGGAGAGGGGCTCAACGTCACACGTTCAGGGGATGCGGCTCCAACACTTAGCCTCGTTGTCACGTGCACACACCCACTTGAGCCGCTGTGACTCCCCACTCTCTCCTTATGAGATATGATCTCAATCCCCTATGACTTACTAGTATTACCTCTTACCCTGTCCACAGCAGTGGTTCTTGGTTCTTTCTCTCTCTCTCTCCTTCTTTACTACCTCCTGGGAAGCCTCACTAGGACAAGGGCAAAACACCAGCAAATTGTGACACATTTACTGAACAAAGCACATACACGATACATACACACATATAATAATAATGAATCCTATACTCTATAATATCACAATCAGGTTGCACTCCAATACCATCAGAACTCTATTATCAGCTTATCAAGTGGTATCCTACCTCCTGGCTCACCACCTGATACTATTAACCTCCTCAAGTTGGTCAAGCCTACACACTGTTGCACCATCAACAAGATAACATATATATATAGAAAATCAGCATTCGAATGCAATAACATATACCAGTATAAATGTTCATTGATACTTCAGTATAAAAAAACTCCTTGACATAAGGATGCCAACAGTCACTCACCTCTCACTGCGTCTTGCACGCTACTGACAACCAAACACTATCAACTCCCTATAAGTAATCCACCAGAACTTCCCCCTTCCACCTCTGGAAGTTCACAACCCTAATATCCTTAGGTTCTTCCGGGCTTCACTACCAGGATCCTCTGCAGCTCCTCCAGGCTGCTATCATGAAGTTTCCTTGTGCAACTACGGTGCTTCACCCTTCTGTTAGGTTCTTCCACAGCTCTCTTGGCTGCTACACCACCTCTACAGAAGCACGTGACACTCCTCTTCACTGCTGCTTCTCCTCACAGCTCGAGGTTCTCTGCTCCACTACCTTTGGAGTCTCATCAATTACTTCATCTGCTGGCTTCGAAGTTCTCAGCAACTTCTTCCCCAAAGACAAACCTGCAACCCATCGACGTTCCAATAAAATGTTCCCCTTTAACACATAAACAAAAATAACCACACAATATGCTTGCCTCAAACCTCTATCTGTTCTCTACATACAGTGAGAGTGGACTCCCCCGTTTTGGGCGGGTCCATACTCCACCTCGCCTGGCGGCGGCGTCCTCACTCGCTGGGAGGGTCTTCCTCCATCCGGAGCCGGCTCCCTCAGTCGTCCACCAGCGCTCAGAGGGGGAGGACGTCGCTCCGTGTTCCTCCCTCTCCACTCTCTTATTTCAGGCTTTCTGCCTTATTAAAACATGTCTAACTTATAAATAAACATCGCTACTGTCGCTGGGCACACGACCAACTACAAACAATCACTATGAACTGGCGTATATCGTGCTTACCACAGATTAATTGGTCGAGGGCGCTTTCCCTCTGACGGCGTCTGGTCAGGGCGCTCCACACAGCACACAATAATGCTTCTGGGCGATTTAATATCTGCTCGTCGACCAGGACTTGAGACCACAACGTTCCCAGCTCGATTCCACAGCTGGTACGTCTGCACACTTCTCTTCTCTTAGAGATATATCACTAGGGGTTCCCTTCTGACGGGAGCTCAACGGAGCGCGGCTTCCCCCTGCGATGTCTGGCACTCAAGTGAGGTCAAGGTCCTCCGGAAGCGAGCCTCACGCCTCCAGCGAAATGTCCACATCTCCTAGCCAGTCATTTATCTATTTCCTTACTTACTGCCCATAATCTTAAATTGTTTTACATATCCAACCAGCCATTTTTCATATGGGTTATCACCTCAATATTTGCTAGACCTTCTAGTTAGGTTAGGCTTGCTGAATAACTCTCAAGAAGGGAGACTCGTTTCTCCTGCAGGTTGAGATCATAACAGTGTGAACACGTGTGAACGCGTAAGTAAGTAATTATCACAAGAAGGCACCAAACTGGGAAGACTAAGTAGCACCAGCGAACACTCACATACACCTAAGTGTTGTCGCATCATAAGATTGATTTCAAATATTCTATCTTGAATACTCGGTATATTTAGTTCTCAATATGCGGAGAGAACTGAGGGCTTCATTTTGCATTTTATCCAGTCTTTCAATACTTTGGCCATAATGTCATCTGCATAGCTAATAGTGATGTTTGCCGGACTGGTTGTGATTGATTTTAGTAAGGCGTTGGGTAGTACTCAGTCCTCCTCCTTGTGGGGTGCCCAGTTGCATTCATTAACTTTCACTTTTGTAGCCTTGGAAGAGTGCAGAGGACTTCCGGTTGGTAAGATAACCTCGTATCCATTGCAACAATTGACCAATTGTATCAATTCATACTAATTCGTACAGAATCACTTCCCTATTAACAATATCAAAGGCATATTTTATACACGTAGAAAACACAAAAGCGTGATACATCAAATGAACAAATCCACAAGGGCCGTGATGAGGGTTCGAACCTACGTCCGGGATGAGCCCAGACACGTCTTAGTCGATTGCGCCACGACATGGTCAAAAAAATTGCAACCTGGAGTGCTACTGCCCTGACACGGATCCCGCAGCCTCTCTGAGACACAAATCGGGGTTTTAATGGGGGAATTGTGTAAAATCCCGGCTTGAAATGACCCTCCTCATAAGAGAGGGGGGGGGGGTCAACATGATAGAGAGAGGGGGGGGGTCGTCATGAACCAGAACACGCTGGTCGTACAGGAGATATTCGTACTGTCTGCTACTGAGTGAAAACAAATATTTTTACACCATAAACTTTTACAATACAACTCCTACATAAATGCGAGAGAGAGAGAGAGAGAGAGAGAGAGAGAGAGAGAGAGAGAGAGAGAGAGAGAGAGAGAGAGAGAGAGAGAGAGAGAGAGAGAGAGAGAGAGAGAGAGAGAGAGAGAGAGAGAGAGAGAGATAATACCAACTGCTACGAGGTTAATTAACGTTAAATACATCAATTTCTACCTGGATTAAGCGATGGCAAGTTATAATAATGCATAATATAATAATCATATATTATTATCTTTTATATTCTTTGCATTACATTTCCACCTAAGAAAGGACGATGATAACATAAGAGAGATATATAAGTTGCCTTCCTCAGTATTAGTTCTTCAAGTCTCCAAGGCCAGAGTATTGGGTACCTCGCTGTCAGGTATAAGATCAGTGTTCACAAGGCTCCACCACAACGACCTCCGCCTCGTGGAGAACCCGGAGATGGCAACCACATCACCACATCAACCACATCAACCTCAGCCATCACGCTATCACCCCCACGCCCCCGGTCACATCATTAATCATCACTCTGCTAACATCACTTCATCAGTAATGATCAGTTCCTCGGTTAACTCAAGTCAAGCGAGCATATGAAGGCTCTGGTACACAGTTGGATCCTCGTCCACCCTGGCACCTAGTGTAACTATTTGTAAATAGAGATTATTATTGGTTTTCCATAAGGAATAATCTCATTAAATTGGTCACTTTCTAGTGCCAAGCAACGAATGAGTTTTAGCAGGACAGAGAGAAAGGAGAGAGAGTGAGAGGAGAAAGAGAGAGTGGAAGAGAGGTACCCGGACAGGGACCTCTCACCAGTAAGGTACTCTCCCAGTCACCACTCTCCCCCCCACCCCCACCCTCATCCACCAGCTCTCACATCCAAAGAAAAAATGTTATATATATTTTCCCCAGGCCATGTTTTTCTTTTTTTCTTTGAGGGCCTCCATATATTTCTTTCTCTAACTGGGTACATCTTTCCTCTCCTGATTTTTGTTTTTCCGGGGGAGGGGAGTAAAGAGGATGGAGAGGCACAGGTGATGGGAAAGTTTAGAAAAGGGGAAATACAGTGAGAGTTATGACAGGAGGCGGACTGTCCGCCTTGCTGACACCACGTGTGGGTGCTGGCAGCTAAGCTAAGCTTGTTCTCTCTTGTCAGGGAGCTGTGTCTGTATGCGAAGTTTTTCACATGTATTCATATATGGATGTTTATAGACGAATACAGATGCTTTCACACACACACACACACATTTATTTAAGGGGATACTGGGGACACACCAGAGGTCTCACACGGGCATTAGGCCATGACGAGGGGACACATAAACTGGCCCTCATCCAGGCCAATTATACTGCGGCCTGGATAAGGGAGGGGTTGGAGTATACAGAGAGGGGGAAATGTATACAGTGAGAGGGGAAGAAGAATACACAAAGTAGCGTCCCAGCCACCAGTCATCATCTGTATAGACCTTCACACACCCAGCACCACGTGGCCCCCCCTCCCTCCCCACACACCAAGCTGGGGGTAGAAGTAGCCTAAGCTACTCTATCCCTTTGAGATGTATTTTTTTTTTGTTCTTGTCTCAATAAACTTACTTGAACTTGAACTTGAACACACACCAACTCATCCTCTCCACCACCTCCTCTGCTTGCAGACTTCATCCTCGTTTTCAGATCTCACGTCCTCTTTCTCCCCCTTCCCCCCATAGATTTTCTATGGAATATCCAATAAAATCAGCAGACTCCTGATATTACTACTACTAAGCTTATACAGTTACAAGTATCTCTGGGAGTTTGGCTTACCTGCTGACGTAGATCTAACCAAGTGTAAACTGTGTCAGCAAAATTATACTCAATAAAAGTGTAAATATTTAATTCAAAATGATTTACTACCGAAAATTTTACCCAAATATCCCCAGTTTACTAAGTGTAGGTTGTAAATGTGGGCGAGTCTCCCCACCGCCGCCCACAGGATGGGGGGGGGAGGGGGAGAGGAAGGGCGGGGGAGGGGCGTGATAAACATAACAGTTAAGTAACTAACTCACCAGAAATATAAGTTGCATAACTTAGACTGTACCTGTTGGTCTTCCTCGAGCCCCATTGTTAATATAACAGTGTACATTAAACTGTGTAACTACCTTATCAAAACTGAAACTTGGTTATCTAAATGAATTTTGGGAATCAGTTTCTGACTTAAAATTCACCGAGCCCATTACCGCCCACAGATGGGTAGGGGTCCCATCACCGTCTTCAGGATGGGTATGGGGGTCCATCACCGCCCACAGGATGGGTAGGGGTCCCATCACCGTCTTCAGGATGGGTATGGGGGTCCATCACCGCCCACAGGATGGGTAGGGGTCCCATCACCGTCTTCAGGATGGGTATGGGGGCCCATTACCGCCCACAGGATGGGTAGGGGTCCCATTACCGTCTTCAGGATGGGTATGGGGGTCCATCACCGCCCACAGGATGGGTAGGGGTCCCATCACCGTCTTCAGGATGGGTATGGGGGTCCATCACCGCCCACAGGATGGGTAGGGGTCCCATCACCGTCTTCAGGATGGGTATGGGGGTCCATCACCGCCCACAGGATGGGTAGGGGTCCCATCACCGTCTTCAGGATGGGTATGGGGGTCCATCACCGCCCACAGGATGGGTAGGGGTCCCATCACCGTCTTCAGGATGGGTATGGGGGTCCATCACCGCCCACAGGATGGGTAGGGGTCCCATCACCGTCTTCAGGATGGGTATGGGGGTCCATCACCGCCCACAGGATGGGTAGGGGTCCCATCACCGTCTTCAGGATGGGTATGGGGGTCCATCACCGCCCACAGGATGGGTAGGGGTCCCATCACCGTCTTCAGGATGGGTATGGGGGTCCATCACCGCCCACAGGATGGGTAGGGGTCCCATCACCGTCTTCAGGATGGGTATGGGGGTCCATCACCGCCCACAGGATGGGTAGGGGTCCCATCACCGTCTTCAGGATGGGTATGGGGGTCCATCACCGCCCACAGGATGGGTAGGGGTCCCATCACCGTCTTCAGGATGGGTATGGGGGTCCATCACCGCCCACAGGATGGGTAGGGGTCCCATCACCGTCTTCAGGATGGGTATGGGGGTCCATCACCGCCCACAGGATGGGTAGGGGTCCCATCACCGTCTTCAGGATGGGTATGGGGGTCCATCACCGCCCACAGGATGGGTAGGGGTCCCATCACCGTCTTCAGGATGGGTATGGGGGTCCATCACCGCCCACAGGATGGGTAGGGGTCCCATCACCGTCTTCAGGATGGGTATGGGGGTCCATCACCGCCCACAGGATGGGTAGGGGTCCCATCACCGTCTTCAGGATGGGTATGGGGGTCCATCACCGCCCACAGGATGGGTAGGGGTCCCATCACCGTCTTCAGGATGGGTATGGGGGTCCATCACCGCCCACAGGATGGGTAGGGGTCCCATCACCGTCTTCAGGATGGGTATGGGGGTCCATCACCGCCCACAGGATGGGTAGGGGTCCCATCACCGTCTTCAGGATGGGTATGGGGGTCCATCACCGCCCACAGGATGGGTAGGGGTCCCATCACCGTCTTCAGGATGGGTATGGGGGTCCATCACCGCCCACAGGATGGGTAGGGGTCCCATCACCGTCTTCAGGATGGGTATGGGGGTCCATCACCGCCCACAGGATGGGTAGGGGTCCCATCACCGTCTTCAGGATGGGTATGGGGGTCCATCACCGCCCACAGGATGGGTAGGGGTCCCATCACCGTCTTCAGGATGGGTATGGGGGTCCATCACCGCCCACAGGATGGGTAGGGGTCCCATCACCGTCTTCAGGATGGGTATGGGGGTCCATCACCGCCCACAGGATGGGTAGGGGTCCCATCACCGTCTTCAGGATGGGTATGGGGGTCCATCACCGCCCACAGGATGGGTAGGGGTCCCATCACCGTCTTCAGGATGGGTATGGGGGTCCATCACCGCCCACAGGATGGGTAGGGGTCCCATCACCGTCTTCAGGATGGGTATGGGGGTCCATCACCGCCCACAGGATGGGTAGGGGTCCCATCACCGTCTTCAGGATGGGTATGGGGGTCCATCACCGCCCACAGGATGGGTAGGGGTCCCATCACCGTCTTCAGGATGGGTATGGGGGTCCATCACCGCCCACAGGATGGGTAGGGGTCCCATCACCGTCTTCAGGATGGGTATGGGGGTCCATCACCGCCCACAGGATGGGTAGGGGTCCCATCACCGTCTTCAGGATGGGTATGGGGGTCCATCACCGCCCACAGGATGGGTAGGGGTCCCATCACCGTCTTCAGGATGGGTATGGGGGTCCATCACCGCCCACAGGATGGGTAGGGGTCCCATCACCGTCTTCAGGATGGGTATGGGGGTCCATCACCGCCCACAGGATGGGTAGGGGTCCCATCACCGTCTTCAGGATGGGTATGGGGGTCCATCACCGCCCACAGGATGGGTAGGGGTCCCATCACCGTCTTCAGGATGGGTATGGGGGTCCATCACCGCCCACAGGATGGGTAGGGGTCCCATCACCGTCTTCAGGATGGGTATGGGGGTCCATCACCGCCCACAGGATGGGTAGGGGTCCCATCACCGTCTTCAGGATGGGTATGGGGGTCCATCACCGCCCACAGGATGGGTAGGGGTCCCATCACCGTCTTCAGGATGGGTATGGGGGTCCATCACCGCCCACAGGATGGGTAGGGGTCCCATCACCGTCTTCAGGATGGGTATGGGGGTCCATCACCGCCCACAGGATGGGTAGGGGTCCCATCACCGTCTTCAGGATGGGTATGGGGGTCCATCACCGCCCACAGGATGGGTAGGGGTCCCATCACCGTCTTCAGGATGGGTATGGGGGGTCCATCACCGCCCACAGGATGGGTAGGGGTCCCATCACCGTCTTCAGGATGGGTATGGGGGTCCATCACCGCCCACAGGATGGGTAGGGGTCCCATCACCGTCTTCAGGATGGGTATGGGGGTCCATCACCGCCCACAGGATGGGTAGGGGTCCCATCACCGTCTTCAGGATGGGTATGGGGGTCCATCACCGCCCACAGGATGGGTAGGGGTCCCATCACCGTCTTCAGGATGGGTATGGGGGTCCATCACCGCCCACAGGATGGGTAGGGGTCCCATCACCGTCTTCAGGATGAGTATGGGGGTCCATCACCGCCCACAGGATGGGTAAGGGTCCCATCACCGTCTTCAGGATGGGTATGGGGGTCCATCACCGCCCACAGATGGGTAGGGGTCCCATCACCGTCTTCAGGATGGGTATGGGGGTCCATCACCGCCCACAGAAGGGTAGGGGTCCCATCACCGTCTTCAGGATGGGTATGGGGGTCCATCACCGCCCACAGATGGGTAGGGGTCCCATCACCGTCTTCAGGATGGGTATGGGGGTCCATCACCGCCCACAGATGGGTAGGGGTCCCATCACCGTCCTCAGGATGGGTATGGGGGTCCATCACCGCCCACAGATGGGTAGGGGTCCCATCACCGTCTTCAGGATGGGTATGGGGGTCCATCACCGCCCACAGATAAGTAGGGGTCCCATCACCGTCTTCAGGATGGGTATGGGGGTCCATCACCGCCCACAGATGGGTAGGGGTCCCATCACCGTCTTCAGGATGGGTATGGGGGTCCATCACCGCCCACAGATGGGTAGGGGTCCCATCACCGTCTTCAGGATGGGTATGGGGGTCCATCACCGCCCACAGATGGGTAGGGGTCCCATCACCGTCTTCAGGATGGGTATGGGGGTCCATCACCGCCCACAGATAAGTAGGGGTCCCATCACTGTCTTCAGGATGGGTATGGGGGTCCATCACCGCCCACAGATGGGTAGGGGTCCCATCACCGTCTTCAGGATGGGTATGGGGGTCCATCACCGCCCACAGATGGGTAGGGGTCCCATCACCGTCTTCAGGATGGGTATGGGGGTCCATCACCGCCCACAGATGGGTAGGGGTCCCATCACCGTCTTCAGGATGGGTATGGGGGTCCATCACCGCCCACAGATGGGTAGGGGTCCCATCACCGTCTTCAGGATGGGTACGGGGGTCCATCACCGCCCACAGGATTGGTAGGGGGTCCCATCACCGTCTTCAGGATGGGTATGGGGGTCCATCACCGACCACAGGATGGGTAGGGGGTCCCATCACCTTCTTCAGGATGGGTATGGGGGTCCATCACCGCCCACAGGATGGGTAGGGGGTCCCATCACCGTCTTCAGGATGGGTATGGGGGTCCATCACCGCCCACAGGATGGGTAGGGGTCCCATCACCGCCCAAAGGATGAGTATGGGGGTCCCATCACTGTCTTCAGGATGAGTATGGGGGTTCATCACCGTCCACAGGATGGATATGAGGTACACTATCGCCCACAGGACGAGTACAGGTCGCCCACAGGATGGGTATGGGGTACATAATGAATGAAACTTACCTCCTATGGCCTCAGCCCTCCTCAGTACCCCTTCAGCCAACCAAGACACCGTAACTAAGCAGGACACTGAGGGTCCCGACCCACAGACGCCCCCAGGACCGCCACCCAACCTGGGGCTAGATTCACGAAAGCACTTACGAACGTGTACATCTTTCCTCAATCTTTGACGGCTTTGGTTATATTTATTAAACAATTTACAAGCATGAAAACTTCCCATTCAACTGTTGTTATTGTTATAAACAGCCTCCTGGTGCTTCCGAGCTCATTAACTGTTTAATAATTGTAAACAAAGCCGCCAAAGATTGAGAAAAGATGTACAGGTTCGTAAGTGTTTGCGTGTTTTCGTGAATCTGGCTCCTGGACACTTAAAACCACCGTCTTCTGCCCTCTAATATTTTCTGGGTGAGAATGTCTTTATTTATTTATCTCCGAGACGAGGTACTGGTGGAGAGTTGTTATTGTTGCCCCCGTAGGCGGCTGGTTCATTGTGCACCCCATACTCGTCCTGTGAGCGGTAGCGCAAAAAAGATTACAAAGGGCACAAAAGGTGGCGATTATGCGATAGGGGAACGGGAAGCTGTTGTGCTTATTAATGGATGGAAATGGTAGTGGCTGGGTGTTGTGGTTGGTGGGTAAGGGGCCCTAGGGTGGGTAAGGGGCCCTAGGGTGGGTAAGGGGCCCTAGGGTG
Source organism: Procambarus clarkii (assembly GCF_040958095.1). NCBI lineage: Eukaryota > Metazoa > Arthropoda > Malacostraca > Decapoda > Cambaridae > Procambarus > Procambarus clarkii. The sequence continues at coordinate 21,561,421 of NC_091193.1, forward strand.
GGTAAGGGGCCCTAGGGTGGGTAAGGGGCCCTAGGGTGGGTAAGGGGCCCTAGGGTGGGTAGTGAGGGACAACTTTGATACTGCCCCCCGAGTGGGGATTTTATTAGACACCGTCACTTGTTTTACTGACTGCACAAACATAAGTAACTTTGGGCTTAACTGTCTTAAGTGAACATCTGGCCACTGGGAAGTCTCTCCTCTCACCGTGACTCTCTGGCTTCTGTTAATTAGATACTCGGTTATTCACTAGCGCATCTTCCCTGTCATTCCTGCCTTTTTGCGTCAATATGTGTATGTATGTATGTATGAACATGCACGTAAATACGTGTGTATGTATGTATTAACATGTACGCAAATATGTGTAAGTATGAACATGTACATTAATACTTGTGTGTGTGTGTGTATGTATGAACAGCCTGCCGTCACACCCTTTCCTTTTGTTTATCCCCTCACATCTCCCCCTCACATCTGCCCCTTCCCCTGACCTCTATTCTCTCCCTTCTCTTTCCCCTATACTCTCCATTCTCTCCTCCCCTTCCAGCCCTCGAACCCTTGTCTCATTTATCCTCCCTCTCTCTCCTCTCCTCGGCCGCACCACCACGAGTCCGTCTCCCCGGGTCCCGGCCTGCATGTGTACTCACCTAAATGTTCTTGCAGGGGCTCCTGGACCCCGCCTTATTCGCGGGGGGACGGGGAGGGTCCCTTCCCTCGCGGGGGGAGGGTCCCTTCCTAAGGTCCACCTGGCACCCGTCAAGGGTGAAGACAGTGACAAACATCTCCTGAGAAGCAAACATGTATTTACAATCTTCGTGACGTCTCGAAATCATTTATATTCATAATTAGGGCTAAAACAAAAATAAAATAATCCAACTGACACTGCAGATGTCAAAGTTAAAAATGATATTTAAATTGGTTGAGTTTACATTTTGAAGTATGTCTCGATATAAGCCTAGCATGTATATATATATATATATATATTATATATATATATATATATATATATATATATATATATATATATATATATATATATATATATATACTGGCTGCGTGTCCCTCGACACAGTGAATTATCAAACTATTATATACTTTAGGATCTTATCGAGGCCCTCCAAGGCCCAACCGCTGACTGTCAGAACTTTCCGGTACCTACTCCTTGCTGGGTGAACAGTGCATTAGGTGAAACGAAACGTCCCCCCAACCATTTCTGCCCCGCCTGGGAATCAAACCGGGATTCCCGGTTGTGAGGGGAGGACATATCACTATGTTAAAGGCACGACCAAAGAAGTCAACATCCACTCTAGCATTCTGCGTGTAATTCATTTTGTATGTATGTACTTATCCCTCAATAATCATTATCATTATCAATTCTAATTTGCCTAGGCCTAATAAAGCACAAATATGTCCCAAAGTAGGCCTAAGATTGCAAAAATGAAGCCTAGGATTGTGTATTTAGGCCTAGAACAGAAAAGATTAGGCATATGGTTACTCTGTTTCAGCTTTTGTTTGTACAGACTGTGGAAATATTCACCTGAGAGTCAATATCATTAATGGCCTTGACGAGGACAGGAAGCCGGCGGCTTGTTGACGGTCCCCTCCATTTGCCTTAATGATATTTTCCAGCTGTACTTTAAAAGTGAACATTTTTTTGGCATGTATGGCATCGGCGGGTAGGCGGCTCCGTGGGTTTGGGGAGACAGCAGTGATATCTTGCACACGCCAGCCGTGATAACTGTACATGCTATCTTTTTGGAAGATGGGTTACACCGAATTTGTTATTACATCCACAGTACCTGCTTGTAAATAAATATATAATATATAATAATAATAAATAATATAGTTGTGGGTGGAAAGTAACGTTTTCTTTGGAGAAGAGAGACAAACTCCCAAAGAGAAAACCATCGCAAAGTATAGACTATGTTATATTGAAGAGATATGTCGCAGTACACAAAAATGTATTTAGAGGTTTTTCAAAATAAGATACAGTATATTATAAGTAGTGGCGTCTTGTTCCCTCAGCGCAGTCAATAACGTTTGGTACAGGTGGTCATGTAACTGAGGAGTAGAGTACAACTCTAAGCATCGATACGGCCCCCTCGGCATGCAGTAACTCTGGCCACCCGTCACGCTCCCGTCACACATCTGTCACGCACCTGTCACGCTCCCGTCACACACAGACACGATAAGCAGAGGGTATTGGTAACCCAAGCATGTATGTGACCGTTTAATATATAACTCACAGCTCGGCAAGATATATTCAATGTGATAATAACTCGATAGTTTCTAGGCTGGTGCCGCGGTGCCCCGAGGTCAAGCTACTGACCTGCCCAAGAATGCGACCCACGGCAATTTCTCTGTTTCCCCTAGGAACCTATTTCTTGCTAGGTGAACAGAGGTATCAGGTGGAGGGGAAAAGTGCCCAACCATTTCTGTCTTATCCGGGGATTGAACCCGGGATCCCCGATGGAGCTGAAAACTTAAACAAATTTACTATATAGGACCTGATTAATATGGACGTGATGCCTGGCGTTGCTTCCATGATGGATATTACAGCTTCACTACACTCTTATGTTCCTCGCTGTAACCATCTACATTACATACGACTTCACCACCTTCCCTACCCTTCACCACCTTCCCTACCCTTCACCACCTTCCCTACCCTTCACCACCTTCCCTACCCTTCACCACCTTCCCTACCCTTCACCACCTTCCCTACCCTTCACCACCTTCCCTACCCTTCACCACCTTCCCTACCCTTCACCACCTTCCCTACCCTTCACCACCTTCCCAACCCTTCACCACCTTCACAACCCTTCACCACCTTCCCTACCCTTCACCACCTTCCCTACCCTTCACCACCTTCCCTACCCTTCACCACCTTCCCTACCCTTCACCACCTTCCCTACCCTTCACCCCCTTCCCTACCCTTCACCATCTTCCCTACCCTTCACCATCTTCCCTACCCTTCACCACCTTCCCTACCCTTCACCACCTTCCCTACCCTTCACCACCTTCCCTACCCTTCACCACCTTCCCTACCCTTCACCCCCTTCCCTACCCTTCACCATCTTCCCTACCCTTCACCATCTTCCCTACCCTTCACCACCTTCCCTACCCTTCACCCCCTTCCCTACCCTTCACCATCTTCCCTACCCTTCACCATCTTCCCTACCCTTCACCCCCTTCCCTACCCTTCACCATCTTCCCTACCCTTCACCATCTTCCCTACCCTTCACCACCTTCCCTACCCTTCACCACCTTCCAGAGGACGAGCTGGGTTATGTCCGAGGTTACTGAAGATCTTATGCGTCCACAGGTGGTCAAGGTGGAGTAAGCAGGAGGTAAATGCTAGATTAATGCTCACGAGTTTTTTTTATCACAATTACAAGCATGAAGTGGCTCATCAAGCTGAGGAAGCCGGAGACTTGTCGTAGATTTTAGCATTAATTTGTTGACAAAAATAATGTTAAAAATCCAAGGCAAATATTTAGTCATTTTGGCTAAGTTTGTCATTTTATTAAGTTTCTGAGTTAAATTCAGGTACGTCTGTGTTAAGCTGTGTGTAGCTTGAGTGGCGTCACAGGATTGAATGATAATTGTAGTAACTTGGAAGATTTATACAATGAGAGGTATGTAATACTAATACATATTTCAAACATAAGGACATACATATACACAGTGCATGACAAATGAGAAACAAGTACAAAAGATATTCATTGACTGTGCTTATTGAGAGAAGAATGCTTAAGTATGTGTGATACGAGACTTTGGGAGGAATATCTGCTCAACTAATTGTGCTTATACAGAGGTTGAGCTCCAGCTCTTTGGTCCTGAAAGTTTCATATCGCATGTTGGTGCTATAAACAATGAGATTGAGTTATGAATGAGAGATTGTATCTTAATTTATCAATCCAAGGGACCAAAGAAAGAGAGAGAGAGAGAGAGAGAGAGAGAGAGAGAGAGAGAGAGAGAGAGAGAGAGAGAGAGAGAGAGAGAGAGAGAGAGAGAGAGAGAGAGAGAGAAACGTGTAGATAAGAACAAAAGAAATAGCAATCTTGAAGATTCTATTCATCACGGTGGGCACAGTAGGCGGTGATGATGATGGTGGCAGCGGTGGGATGGGAGACGCTAGCGAGGGTGGCCGCCAAACTTGCTGTAAAAGTGGTCGGTGGGAACGTTGGTAGTCAGAAGGTGGTTGAGACGACTTTGCTCCGATCGTTGGTCCTCCGCCAGGCGCAGGTTAGTCTCCCTCACCTCTGCCTCCAGGCTCCTGTTAACACACAAGCAGACATGCACACACACACACACAAGCAGACATGCACACACACACACACACAAGCAGACATGCACACACATGTACACAAGTACCCACCCACACAAACACAGGAAGAGAGGAATCATCATTACTATTACAGTGCTTGTAACAGTGTCTTTTTTATATATTATCATATAATTTATCATAGTATCCTTCCCTTCAAATAGAGTCACGTAAAGAGAAGGAGGGAGAAACAATAACAAAGCAACCCCCTAAGAAACACAGGGTAAAGAAAATCACAAGACAAAGACGTATAACATGTATCACTAACTTCAAACAAAACCCTTAAATTTCCCCAACTTTTTACAACCAAGATTAGTATTCACGAAGCACTTACAAGTCCACATACGAGCTCTAATCCTCTTCGATGATGATGGTCTTGTTTTTGTATACTAATTAGTTTATGAGTTCCATGATGCTATGATTTCGTCTATAACAATATAATACAAAATACAACATAAATATAATAATACAATAGTAGTAGACATCCATCAGTCTCAGGAGACTATGGTGTTACGCTCTGGTTAAGAGGAGCAGGATGCAGGTCTGTGGGTTGATCTCCCACACCTGCATTTCTGGCGGAGGAGGAAGAGCAGAACTAAGACTTGAAGGAGCACAAATAAGAGAGAGAGAAGCTTGAGTATGGCGAGGAAGACGGCCGTGACTCCCCATCATACTTGCACAAATGGGTTCCGATCCATTGATCATGCCGAGCATCAGCCGAGCACTCACGGATCCCCTAAAAAGTTTTAGTTGTCCAGGATTTAGGAGATGGGACGCTGATCCCTTCTATATCCGCGGCAGATTCGAAGCGAAGGACGTGCTAATAGTCTTTGCAGTGTGTGTGTGTGTGTGTGTGTGTGTGTGTGTGTGTGTGTGTGTGTGTGTGTGTGTGTGTGTGTGTGTGTGTGTGTGTGTGTGTGTGTGTGTGTGTGTGTGTGTGTGTATGTATGTTTTGGGCTTCAGCTCCTGGGCCCCGCTATTTCAGCTGCCTGTTTCTAACCTCTTCATATTCAATCCAACTACTTTTTTGTTTTGTTTAAGAAACGTTATTCACATTCTAGTGGCTTATCAATATGTTTAGCTTCCATGTATTGTCCTCTTGATACTCATCCTAAACATATTGCACATTCACTGAACAAATATCACCTTAATTATTATGTATATCTTGATCATGTCCCCCCCCACTTTAAGTTCTTTATTCAAGCGATATTCTTTACCTAGAGATGGAACCAAAGAACAATGGTCTTACCTACGATGGAGTTGCTCGGAGTGAGAGATGAGGAGCCCTGCGCGGTCAGCCCGGGCGGCCACGGCCTCCCACATGCCGGCGTCCCGCGCCTCCAGCTCCTGGCGATGCTGTGGTCGCGGGAGTGGTGGTGGAGGTGTCAGTAGCAGGAACAAAATGGTCTACAGAACACTAACTCGACCAGAAGTTGAACCGCACTGGTTGTTAACAAAGCAAGTTGCAGCGGTTACACGAGTAATATGTATAATATGCAAGAGTCGCATGTTAAATATATACATTTTAGAAAATGATTTACTGTTAATGAAATATTGAGCATTTATTAGGTTATTATCATTTATTATTTATTAGTAAATTTTGTCTAAACTCTAAAGGGTAAATACTAAACATGTTGTCAGAGTTTTTGTGTTGGTCAGTTCTTCATGAGCAGGTATACTGCCCAGCCGGTCGTAGCCTTGTAGGAGTCCTAACAGCAAGCAAGAATCAACCCCCCCCCCCCTCCCTCACCAGCAGGAGCCTGGTGAGGGAGGGAATGAAGTACAGAGGTAGGGGTCTACATGCCTGGTCCCATGATGGTCAATAGAGCAGCATGTCTGAGTGTGGAGATGCGTCAAGTATATAATGGTTATCTTGAGATGATTTCGGGGCTTTTTAGTGTCCCCGCGGCCCGGTCCTCGACCAGGCCTCCACCCCCAGGAAGCAGCCCGTGACAGCTGACTAACACCCAGGTACCTATTTTACTGCTAGGTAACAGGGGCATAGGATGAAAGAAACTCTGCCCATTGTTTCTCGCCGGCGCCCGGGATCGAACCCGGGACCACAGGATCACAAGTCCAGCGTGCTGTCCGCTCGGCCGACCAGCTCCCTTTTCGGTCAGGCTGTGTATATTATTTTCCCACGCCTTGCTTGTGGACGCTCAAACGATTAAATCGATTCCCTGCCAGACCGCAAAGTCACATATGTTGACTCACTGCCGCCCCCCACTACTTCACCACTACCCCCCCTACTAAATCAACCTCCATCGCCTCCACTATCCCTCAAAGGATGATCTCCAGTTGCCGGGTCCCGCCTACATGTGTGAGAGAGTGTGTGTGTGTGCCGTGGGAGGCTGAGAGCGGTGGTAATGAGGCCGGCACATACACGAGCACCAGAGTGGCTGGAGGCATACCTAACCCAGAACCAATCGCAGTAAACCCTGACCTTCCTCTCCTCCACCTGCTGGGCGCGGATGTCTGCGATGTGCCGCTTCTGCTCCGCTGACATTCCCTTCCACCTGTTTAATATATGGGGGAGAGTTATTAGTGTTTTAGAGAGAGAGAGAGAGAGAGAGAGAGAGAGAGAGAGAGAGAGAGAGAGAGAGAGAGAGAGAGAGAGAGAGAGAGAGAGAGAGAGAGAGAGAGAGAGAGAGAGAGAGAGAGAGAGAGAGAGAGACAGAGAGACAGAGAGAGAGAGAGAGAGAGAGAGAGAGAGAGAGAGAGAGAGAGAGAGAGAGAGAGAGAGAGAGTGAGAGAGAGAGAGATAGAGAGAGAGAGTGAGAGACAGAGAGAGAGAGAGAGAGAGAGAGAGAGAGAGAGAGAGAGAGAGAGAGAGAGAGAGAGAGAGAGAGAGAGAGAGAGACAGACAGAGAGAGACAGAGAGAGACAGAGAGAGAGAGAGAGAGAGAGAGAGAGAGAGAGAGAGAGAGAGAGAGAGAGAGAGAGAGAGAGAGAGAGAGAGAGAGAGAGAGAGAGAGACAGACAGACAGAGACAGACAGACAGAGACAGACAGACAGAGACAGACAGGACATAAAGATATAGAGATTTTAAACAGATTACATTACACAAATTTCATATCGCATTATCATTTTATTAAATTTGTAATGTCCTTTGATGTATAACCTTGCCTTCAGTGATGGCCTCAGGGCGCCACCTCGACGTTGCCTGCCTCTGGCTGGCAATTATATATCCTTCCCGAGGCCAATAACCAGGTAACCTACCTAGCGGTGGAGACCATTGATTCCCCGCACGCGCCAGGCGGTTTCTGGACGATCTATATAGCCGTGGGTGTTGTTGATCTGTGGAAGTCCCTCCTGTCAGTGGCGACCTAGAGCCGAGACTCACCTGTGGGGCGGGGACTCGTGGGAGACCTACCTGTCAGGGATGACACGGTGGGGGCCGAGAGCACTCCGCGCGACGGTCGGGTCCTCCGTCAGGAAGGTGCCCAAGACAGCGTTCCTCAACTCCTGTTGTTCAGCCTTCAGGTCCGCCTGGCGCTGGGCACACCGAGCGCTCTCCCTCTCTCTGCTCTGTCCAGGGAGAGACGAAGCAGGTCTTGAAGGACACAAATTAGTTCACTGGGTAAGGCTATGGCTTCGGAAGTCGTGAGCATCGCGTCGCAAGGGAAACCATGAAGTGTGGGACGCAGACGGTGCCGTCAACGCTGGCGAGGTGTCGGCCACATCACCGCCGGTGTTATCAAGGTCCCCCACCACCACCACCAGACCCGACTGTGTGGAGAGCCAGACAAATACTGTCGTAACCCAAGACCATTAGCCTCAATATGGATGCTTGTGGAGTGATGTCTTCCTCGAGAGCATAAGATGCCATTCACTCCTGGACAGACCCGCATTTGAATCATGTTCTCGCCACAAAGACATTCCGGGAATCAAGCGACTCGGTGCTCCGGCTTACAAAGGATTACAAAACAAATCAATCAGCAACAGACCAATATATCCAAACATCGCTGTTTATACAAAGCTTGAATGGCGGAATAACATGTGGCTTTGGAGATAAATAATTGGTCAATTATATTTTCCAACATAATTCACAATATTACACTGAACTATATCATTTAGTAAGCTTTTCCACAGACTTACTATTCAATTAAAGGACAAAAAAAAGGTTTCTTCGTTTAAATTAAAAGTTTTCCTTTGAATTCTATAGCCATTCACTTACAAAGAGCTTTATGAAAAGAGACTGACACGGCCATATATACATACATACATACATACATACATACATACATACATACATACATACATACATACATACATACATACATGAGGAGGAACACGACAAAAGGTGTCGCAGAATGGTTGAGAGTGGCCCTGGTATAACTGGTATATACCAGGTGCTGTATGAGGCAAGCAACACCCACCAGAGCCTCGTTGTACTTGTCGATAGCCAGCTGCTCAGCGCGCCGGCACAGATCTTCTGCCTCGGCGAGCTCTCTTGCGCGCTCGCTCGCCTCCAGCGCCTCCAGCTCCTCCACTCTGGTACAGCAGAAGGATGAGAGAAGGAACTGCTGAAAGTCTTCTGTCAGATACACGTAAGTATAAACTGGTTTGAAAGATGGCTGCTTGACTTCAGTTCAAGTAAACGCAATGTGACGAGATTGTCAATAGGGATGAGGTTAGAAAAGAAAGCATTTATGTAGCCACAGCGTGGAATACGAAGCCCCAGTGTGCAATACTCAGCTCACCTGTCTCTCTCTCTCTCCTGAAGGAGCCGCTGTCGCTGCTGTTGCTGCTGCTCTTGGAGCCACGTCTTCGTCTGCTCCTTCTGGGCCCGCAGCCTCTCGCTCATGCCCTCGTCCTCACCATCGAACCTGAAAGAGGTCCTCACGTCAGCGAATATCTAATGCGATAGGTTTTTGAGAACGTGTCATAACGAAGTTACTATGCACATTAACTAGACAATCGCACGCATCGTCTGGTAGCTGAATGACACCTGGTTCTTACTAGCCTCAGTCACGTCGTCTAGCAGTACAAGCAACAGGGCGCCTCACAGACAGCCTGCACGACACATACAGTCACGTCGTCTAGCAGTACAAGCAACAGGGCGCCTCACAGACAGCCTGCACGACATATACAGTCACGTCGTCTAGCAGTACTCACTCAAGCTGGTAGAGGGAGGAGGCGAGGTGCTGGTGGGAGTTGAGGTCGTGTTCCCGGCGTCGCTCTGGCCTCTGCTCCTCCCGCCAGTACCTCAGCAGGTCGTCTCGTCTGCCCTCACGCTCCTGACGAAGGGAACACATGTACGGTTTCACAACATTCTGACCGCTCTAGTCAACGCAATAATCTATCCCAGCCACATGTTTGTGCTATATTATATATATATATATTATATATATATATATATATATATATATATATATATATATATATATATATATATATATATATATATATATAGTGTATATATATAGAACTTTAGAAAGTGTTCTAAAGTTGTATATATATATATATATTGAAACGTTCCTTTCTGAAGTGATATTTAAATAATAATAGAAAACTTTCTAAATAAAAAAAAACAGAAAAAAGAGAACGGAATTTGTTTTCGTTTAAATGGAGGCAAAACTAAAATAAAATTCTAAGCTACCTAAATCGAGGCCTAACCTAGCCTAACAGTGTGTGTGTGTGGGTTGATTACTTTCACTCTCCCTAACACTCTGTTCACTCTCACCTGTTCTCTCACACCTACTCACTCTCTCCTCTCCCTCCAACACTTTGCAGGGGTAATTAAATGACGTGCCCAGTAATGCAATTTGCAATATATTGGCAAAATAGTGTCATGGCAGAGTTGCGTCTCTCCCCGGCGACACATTGCTGGTCAGATTCCATAATAAGTTTTACAGATGCTTCATTGCATATGGAAAAAAACACCACTGGCTGAATTGGGAAGAATTTTGAGAATTCAAAATTGATTTTGACACATTTTGAAGGCTTCCGCAGCTGAGACACCTATGAAGGAGGTGCTTGAGAAAGAATGAGGCACATTAACACAGGCAGAGAAATAGAGACAGGAAGATAACTGAAGATACTAGAATATAGAAGCCAAGACGAATGTCTTCACCAACCTTGTCTTCCTGGTGCTGTATGAGAAGTGCGGCTCTGTCCTGCGTCGCTGCCAGACGACCAAATTCCTCCTCGGTGCGGCGGGCGCCGTCCTCCTGACGGCGGCGCTCCTCTACCTGCTGGGACAGTCCCTCCACGTCCACCTGCACCACGAAATATATATATTTAATTTGATGATTGTGGGTATCCGTACACCCACCCTGTGGATGGTGGAGGCTCACAGACCCATCCTGTAGACGGTGGAGGCTCACAGACCCATCCTGTGGACGGTGGTGGCTCACAGACCCATCCTGTAGACGGTGTAGGCTCACAGACCCATCCTGTGGACGGTGGAGGCTACCAAGACCCATCCTGTGGACGGTGGAGGCTCACAGACCCATCCTGTAGACGGTGTAGGCTCACAGACCCATCCTGTGGACGGTGGAGGCTACCAAGACCCATCCTGTGGACGGTGGAGGCTCACAGACCCATCCTGTGGACGGTGGAGGCTCATAGACCCATCCTGTGGACGGTGGAGGCTACCCAGACCCATCCTGTGGACGGTGGTGGCTCACAGACCCATCCTGTGGACGGTGGAGGCTACCCAGACCCATCCTGTGGACGGTGGTGGCTCACAGACCCATCCTGTAGACGGTGGTGGCTCACAGACCCATCCTGTGGACGGTGGAGGCTCACAGACCCATCCTGTAGACGGTGGAGGCTACCCAGACCCATCCTGTAGACGGTAGAGGCTCACAGACCCATCCTGTGGACGGTGGAGGCTCACAGATCCATCCTGTGGACGGTGGAGGCTACCCAGACCCATCTTGTGGACGGTGGAGGCTACCCAGACTCATCCTATAGACGGTGGAGGCTCACAGACCCATCCTGTGGACGGTGGAGGCTCACAGACCCAACCTGTGGACGGTGGAGGCTCACAGACCCATCCTGTAGACGGTGGTATAATGTATACACAACCATCTATACAGCTCTGCAAGTGGATCACATTATTCTTCAAACTGAGCAAGACACTAGAGAAGCAGTCTAGACAAATTAGCTAATATTTTAGGTAATTATGTTCGTGTGTCACTCGGTGGAGCACATGAGAGCACTTAGGTGCAGGATCCCGGTGAATATCCTCAACACTTCACAACAGACTGACGACGCACCTCTAATTAGGCGAGCCAAATACAACAGTAATTCACTGCAGCCACTCTGTATACACCGGTGCATGCACTCTATACACACTACGGACCCTTCCGTGCGCCAGAGTGCCTGTCTCAGTGGTAACACTTAGGAGCTTGGAGTGGATAAAGTCAATGTTTGTTGACGACGTCAGATCTAAGTTTATCTCCCGTCATTTACCTTCTCAAGTCCCTTGTTGTGACGAGTCGTAAGTGGGTCTTGACAAGTCCAGAGCTCCCAGGCTTGTTATTAAGAAGCCAGTGCTCTACGTCAGAGCCGAGAGTCACAGAGCGCTCTACCCCCTCTTACGATATCTGGAGCTCTTATTTCGACCATGGGGACTTGGAATGAATAACAATGCCCAATACAATTTGACTTTTAATACTCCTTTGGTATAATCGGTTAATAGTTAAATTACAATATAAATCTTAATTTGTATTGTAATTTAATTTAAATGCCCAAAACATTGTTGTCTCGTCCGGTAATCTAACTAAGCTGGTTGGAGCCGACGGCGTTCAGCATTACACTATACCTCACCCCACTAGGAAAGGGACGCAAAACACACACCTGAAAAGGGACGCAAAACGCTAAAATAACCTTTGTGTGTGTGGACAAAGCACCAAGACGCAACCCACGACAATATTCCCACTAACAACTGTACCGCTCCACTAAGCTCCGTGTGGCTCTTATCCCCAGTACCACAACCTGGTGAACCGGGGACAGTTAGTCTCCCGCTCTCCCCACCACCCAACCTCAGCTCTAAACTAAGTTCTGTGTTTTTCACAGATAAACGCTATCGTCACTGGTTGAGAGATAACGATAACTATCGTCATTAGCTGAGAGAAACATTTCCCTAAGGACGATTTACTTGAAAGTTTTGTGATAGAGTCAAAATGAAACTCCCACTGCTGAAAAATGATCGATTCAAGCTAAGAAATTAGTACACTAAAGCTTGTAATTTTATGCTAGATAATTCTCTATAATTTATCTCAGTTTAACAGCAATCGGATTTTTGGCTTCATATAACTTTAAATGTGATATTAGTTATAGATTTAAATAATTGATTGATTTCGGAAAGAGTTTACTGAACTCGTTTGACGACTGTGTAGCAGTTTCATCCACGCGTCAGACAAGTGAGATGACCTGGGTTCGAACCCTATTCGAGGGTTCATCGAGGGTATAGGGGGATGTGGGGGCACCGTTCCTTCGACTGTTCACTCCTGTGCACGGTGCACCCAGCATATATTGGGAACCTGGTTGTAAACCTATTAGCAAACCGTGTTGCAAGGTACACATGGCGCCAAAAAACTATTAAATCCAACGTGAATAAAATAGCGATAATAACTGCAAGTCTGCTGCAATAAGACCTTCGAGGCAGACAGGCACGCAGACAGGACATGATAACAGAGCTCAGATCTAACGAAAATGAATGTATGGCTCGCCAAGAACCCATCTTATTGGCTCTCCATATACGTGGAGGAGCGCAAGCTGATTGGTTGCCAGAGCCACCCGAGTGAGGAATGTAGGTCACTACCTGGGCTTAAGCCTCATTAATTAGTGCTCACCTGACGACGCTTCAACTTCCAGCCTCTACTTCATAAGGATAATATTTGCTTCCTCCTGTGGATTCCTTCCCCATATTGGTCTCCGAGTGCATGGTAGAACTGATCAGTTGGCCAAGACTTATGTTCATAAAGAGGGAATTGGTTACCATCTTGGACTGTCTTTGAGCAGCCTGAGGGCAGTAATATTCCGAGAACATCAACAATATCTAATAGACTTGAGGCAAAGTGAAATTCACACCTGTTACTCCATCTATCAACATTCCATTATGCATCCATATTATGTACATAATGGGCTCAGTTCCTGAACCCATTATGTACTTCTGTAACCCTTTCCACCACCGCCCACGGGATAAGTTTGGGGGTGCATAATAAAGAAAGAAATTTTGAAAATTGAAAAATTTCCCCTTGAGTGATCGGCCCCGCGCGCCCTTTTAGTCAGGCTGGCTGGCGCGAGGCGTCTTGGAGAGCTGCCTACGCTACCTTGGAGACGCTCTCTAACAAATATGTTTGTGTGTATATTATTATTATTATAATATATATATTACCTTTGTCTTGGATAACGTAGACATGTGAAGTATTTGTTGGTTGGTGCGTAAGTTATTGTCACAGCCTTAACCCTCGCCACATTGCTTGGCGATCAATATGGCGAGACCACACCAAACTGTGTGTGTGGTTACTTCAGCAAAAGACTCGCTGATGAATAAGGCAACGTGACGGTGAGTAAAGGCGAGAGGCGATGAGTAAGGCCAGAGGACTCACCGCTATGGAGGTGGCTCGGGGCTGGTGGATCCGGACAGCTCGCTCCTGCAGCAGACGGCGCCGGTGGGCGATCCTAGCAGCTTCCTTCTGCTCCAGCACCCAGGAGGGCAGGGAGGGACCGCCTCCCACTAGGGCAGCGCTGCTGGGGAAGCCGGCGCCCCTGGTGGTGGAGGCGGGCGGGGCGGGGTACGCTCCAGACATCTTCATCTGAAAAATTAAAATAATATATATATATTTCTGAATATGGATGTGAACGCTCAATGCAGAACACAATTCTCCTAATTCCTCGTATTTTGGTGATGGCTCTGGTAGCCATGGAGGGGGCGGCTTGAAGCTTGTAATGGTGTAGACTCAAATGGTCCACTCAGTGATCAGTTCGAGACACGAAGAATAATGTCCGGTTTTCTAGTGTGTTAGAGTCAGCATACTCTAGTCAGTGGGTGCTGCTCCTGTGTCCCCCCACCAGGCGAGGCCCAGAGCACCCCAGAGCCAAGAGACCAACACTTCAAGCTCGCCAGATAGTCATGCTAAACACAGGTATTTATCAGTAGAAAACGCTGTGCGCAACCACTTACACCATCGGGGATCGAGCAGCGACCTGCAAGAAGCGAGGCCGTCGCTCTATGGATTAGTCAAAGTGAATGACTAAACAGAGATATGTTTTATATTAAAAAAACGCCTATGGTCTGCCTAACCACTTGGGCTGAACGGTAGAGCGACGGTCTAGCTTTATGCAGGTCGATGTTCAATCCCCGACTGTCCAAGTGGTTGTATACCATTCCTTCCCCCGTCCCATTCCTTATCCTGATACCTTCCCAGTGTTATATAATCATAATGGCTTGGCGCTTTCCTCTGTTACTATATAATAATATAACGTCTATGATCTTGTGGAACAGTCGAGGCTCTAAGCTTCCTGTCTCACACTGGCTGAAGCTTCCCAAGATCATTTTGATCATATTTCAACATTCGGGATAAAAGAAATACGAAACTCTGCCAAGCTAAACAAAATATTTCACGTGATACAACCCCACAAAAGCCTGATGTATTTTTTGGCTTGAATTTGACAAGTCGTAAAAATCTATATTTTGGTCCTTTTATAAAATTCTCTGATCATTATAGTGGGAACAGTTCTTGGGCTGGTGTTGACCCATCAACCTCTGGAAGGTCATCAAGGCTACAGCAGCAGCTCACTGACAGTATACAGTATATCAGTCAGTATACATTACTCCCGAACACGGTAAACCAAGAAGCTGCGCTCACCTCTAGGTGAATATATATATATATTATATATTATATATCCTTTGATAACCAGGCTGCTGGTACAACAAGAGGTAATGATCAGGTACGAGACTTCTGCCTGCAAACTTTTATTGTCCCGACGGCCTCCTTCCACAACTAATCCACCAGACTCGTAAAGCAACTCCAAGCTTTTCCGAAGCCGAGATCATGTTTGCAAATTGTCTGCAACAATTGACTAAACCATTACTGCAACAGAAGCCGTCATCAAGCTTATGACCCAGAGTGACATTAAAGTTAACTGATAGCCTAATCAAATGGGAGTCACGATGCATCAAAAAGGAAATTCCAGCGCACGTAATCATTAATTATTGTAGAAAATCGTTAGTTAAAGTTGATGTTCTGTTGTGTAAGGTTATCATGGGCCTCTTCGCGACACAGTCAGTCAGGGATATCTTGATAGAGCCCGCCAGATGCTGAGCAGCACGGAGTCTTTGTTGATATCACAAGCCGACACGCAATTACCAACTTGCTATCTCTGCCTTCACTATTTCTCTCTCTCGTAGATGTTATTATGCGACTCGTGATTTCCCCTGAGAGAGACCGGGCCGTTCTCTGAGAGACGCCGGGAACCTGGAGATGGTGGGCCCTGTCTCTCTGACTACTGGAGCCTCAACCTTAATATTCGGCAATTTTGATCCCATTTTGTCATTATTAACTGCAGTATTTTATTCTGAAAAACACACACTATAATATATATATATTATATAATACATATATATCTATATATATATATATTAGTATATTTTGGTAGCAGTCTTTCCTGTAGACATATTTTATTAAATATGACCGAAAAAGTAAGATTAATAATTCTAACACGAATTTTCTCAATCTTTCGTACATTATGCTTCACTGTTGGAGGTAAATCAAAAATCACTTCTCCAAAATTCATTTTTATTTCTAGTCTGACGCGACACGGGCGCGTTTCGTAAAACTTATTACATTTTCAAAGACTTCACAAATACACAACTGATTAGAACTTGCATTTCCCTGATTTTATATCTACTTTTGAGTGAGGTGGGAAGGGTGATGTGGCATTACATTTGAGTGAGGTGGGAAGGATGATGTGGCATTAGAGGATATTAATAGGGTATTAAAAGTATCAACACAAGACAGAACACGAAACAATGGATATTGAATAGAAGTGTTTGTAGAAAGCCTATTGGTCCATATTTCTTGATGCTTCTATATTGGAGCGGAGTCTTGAGGTGGGTAGAATATAGTTGTGCACAACTATATTCTACCCACCTCAAGACTCCGCTCCAATATAGAAGCATCAAGAAATATGGACCAATAGGCTTTCTACAAACACTTCTATTCAATATCCATTGTTTCGTGTTCTGTCTTGTGTTGATACTTTTAATACCCTATTAATATCCTCTAATGCCACATCATCCTTCCCACCTCACTCAAATGTAATGCCACATCACCCTTCCCACCTCACTCAAAAGTAGATATAAAATCAGGGAAATGCAAGTTCTAATCAGTTGTGTATTTGTGAAGTCTTTGAAAATGTAATAAGTTTTACGAAACGCGCCCGTGTCGCGTCAGACTAGAAATAAAAATGAATTTTGGAGAAGTGATTTTTGATTTACCTCCAACAGTGAAGCATAATGTACGAAAGATTGAGAAAATTCGTGTTAGAATTATTAATCTTACTTTTTCGGTCATATTTAATAAAATATATATATATATATATATAACATACTGTTTTCGTATTATTTTCGTAATATACACACATATAACATATTATATATATATATATATATATATATATATATATATATATATATATATATATATATATATATATATATATATATATATTATATTTTACTCACACGTGATAAAACAACAGCATTGCGACGATTCTTAATATCCTTAGGAATATTTTCCAATCTACGTAAACACCTTCTACCATCTAAAGGGCGAAGAAACACTCAATCTGTTATTAATCTTTCAATTTGATTTATTATACGTTTCGTCAACACTGTGGCATCATCAGGAGTATGCGCTATGATTGGTGATTGATTGATACAGATTAAGTCACCCAAGAGGTGGCACGGGCATGAATAGCCCGTAAATACTATGGCGCTAGGGACTTGGTTATAAGGGTGTCACACCTCAACCTACGATTAACTATGCCTGCAGTGTAGAGAGTGACGGAGGATTGGGTGAAGTGATTGGTGCGTAACTTAGTCGTCTACCTGGTCTGTAATCTTCCCTCTGGGTCAATGGAAAGTCATCAAATAATTGTATGTTGCTAGTTGGGTTTTTTCCGCCTTTTTTTTTGTACCCTTCTGATAGGTCTGAGTAACTGGGGGCCGATATTTTCCTCCCCTGAGGCCCGATTATCCCCAATCAAATGGCGACTTAAATTCTTACTAACGATTTCGTCGAATTCTGTAATGGTTGTTCACAGTAATTCGTTGGAGCTTGTGGTGCAGGAGCTGCCAAGAAGAGTATGCACGACCCACACATGTACGACCTACTACACATGTACAACCTACACATGTACGACCCACACATGCACGACACACACACACATGCACGATCCACACACATGCACGACCAACACATCCACGACCTACACATCCACGACCTACACATGCACTCACGTCACCTCTCACACCTGTGAGTGCGCTCACTCACACAGTTCCCCTGCATCAGTTGGTTTAAGGTTTATACCACCTGGACAACGTGACTACAGCCGGTAACACCACCGGAGTTACATCACTAACCATCAACAACACCTTCACAACCAAAAATGTCACCCACCTTAAATATTAACTCGATCACAACCACTACAGCACCATCCTGCCCCGGTAATAACACCTGTATACAACCATAGCTCTCCTGAGTTACAAAAACAACAACCAGGGGTACCTGCTGAGAAGTTGTGGTGGTGTGGCGGAGGTGGTTGTGGTGGTGGTGGTGTGGCGAGGACCCGACAGGACACTGAGCCAGTGTGCGTGTGGGGGGTGTCCACCACCGACTACTGGCTACTATTGGACATTGACCGGCACTTCCCCCCCCCACCCCTTCCCCCCCTCCTGCTCTCCCCTCACTTCTCTGTCTACCTAGCAAGTCCCCTCTTTCCAACCCCCCTCCCAGGTCATTCCCCTCTCTCCAGTCCCCCCCTCCTCCCTCCCTCCTGTATTTCCAAGGGGGGGGGGAGTTCAAGTCCCCCTTGTCCCCCTTCTGTATTAACAGGGGGGAGGGGACTTGAGACTTAACGTCTTCATCCCATATTCCGTGTTCTTAGTTCCCATCTTTCCTGTTCTTTCTTGTTCCTTAGTTCTTTAACCTCTGTTATTCGTTTCGAAATATCTAAAGATTTATTTGTAACCATTTCCATCACACTCTTCCAGTTGTGTCCCCGTGAACTTAACGTCTGATATAGAGAGAGATGAATGACAGTGAAAGCCAGGTTAACAGTGACGTATTGACGCATCTGGGCGTAATTTTATTTTCTGGCGTTTGTGTGTATATTTGGTGGTGGTTGTGTAGTTGTGTAGTATCTGCTTATGTCACCCGATACATTCATGCCCCCTTGATGCTCTAATGGCACACTTGTTCTTGAAGCTCTGCATCATATGTGCCTTTTCTGGGTCAACCTCATTCCACGTCTCTGCCACTCGCTTGTGTGGGACAGTATCACATGCTTTCTGACAGTCTAGGAAAATGCTGTCTGCCCATCTCTCTATTGTCCTTCCCATATTGGTCTCCAAATGCACGACAGAACTGATGAGTTGGCCAAGACTTTTGCTCATAAAGAAGGAATTGGTTACCATCTTGGACTGTCTTTGAGCAGCCTGAGGGCAGCAATATTCCGGGAACATCAACAATATCTAACAGACTTGAGGCAAAGTGACAGTCACACCTGTTACTCCATCTATCATCATTCTATTATGCAGGAAGAACCGCACGTCTATGGGTCATCCAATAATGTTAGCAGACTTCTAGATGTTACCACTGCTAGGCTTAGGTTCGGCTACAAGTACCTCTGGCAGTTTGTAACATCTGCTGATGTAGATTTGACTAAATGTAAGCTCTGTCAGCAGAACTATTAGCATACTTTGCGTCATTATATAATGGAATGTGAAAAAATTTCGGAATTCAGAGATGAGACCCTCAATGGAGTCCAAGAAATGTAAGTACTTAAAATGGAGTAGTAAAATAAGTAAGTAACGATGGAGTCTAAGAAATGATGTACTGCCGGGAATCTTAACGAAGTATCCAAAGTTTGCTGACTGTAGGTGCAGCCTGCACATGACTGTAAAGCTGCCGCCCAGTTAGGTGGGTGTGGAGCAAGACTAGTAACTGTGTGACTCACCATAGATGTGAGGTGACTGTTGTGAGCCTCGTTGAATCACGTGATATAAAACGATTATTGAGATGTATATATGTTTGTGTAAATGATTGTATATATATATATATATATATATATATGTATATATATATATATATATATATATATATATATACAATCATTTACACAAACATATATACATCTCAATAATCGTTTTATATCACGTGATTCAACGAGGCTCACAACAGTCACATGTAATATATATATATATATATATATATATATATATATATATATATATATATATATATATATATATATATATATATATATATTACATGTGTACGCAACATTAATAACTGTGTAACTAGCGTCACAAGATTCTCACTTGCATAGCTAAACGAACTATGGGGTTCAGTTCCTGAACCCATTTTTTACCTAAATCCTTGTTGGTGATAAGAGACCAAACTGAGCAGCTGTGAGGGTTGTGCTAGGCTGCTTCATGCACCAATCTGTTTCGTTATATACGAAGAATGAGAGAAGATGAGCAGTCACACCTTCTGGTATGGCTCCTCTCTCTCTCTCTCTCTACCTTCCCTCTCCGTCTCTCCCTTCCTTCCCCTCACTGCTAACGTACACACAGTAACCATCCGCTCACGCAATACTTCCTGACAGACTTCACTCCACCACTACCACACAGCACGACCACCACTACCACCACACAGTGCCTCTACCACACAACACCACCACAGTATCACCAACACCCTCCACAACCAGCCTGGACCCCAATCCATGCTGGCGTTATGATTTGATTAACATATTAATATGAGCCAGCACATCTGCGTTCAATTTCGAAATGTGAGATCGTTCGAATCTTTGTAGGCCGGTTAGTTCATGTTCCCTTAATTATCGCGCGGTGGAAACCGGTTATTGATCTGTGCGTGGAAACCTTTCAGTGCACCGAACTTGCTGAGCAAAAAGTAGCTTATGTTTTGTGGTGATAAATTGTTATGCGCATATAACGTGGCGCAGGGTAAAATGGTGTCATCGGGAGTGTGTGTACTCACCTAGTTGTATTCACCTAGTTGTACTTGCGGGGGTTGAGCTCTGCTCATTCGGCCCGCCTCTCAACTGCCAATCAATCAACTGTTACTAATTTTGTTTTTCACACACACACACACACGCACACACATATCCAGGAAGCAGCCCGTAACAGCTGTCTAACTCCCAGGTATCTATTTACTGCTAGGTAACATGGGCATCAGGGTGAAAGAAACTGCCCATTTTGTTTCTGCTTAGTCCGGAAATCAAACCCTGGCCACAGGATTAAGAGTCCCGTGCGCTGTCCACTCAGCTATCAGACCCCGTCATGTAGTGTCTGTGACCCCGTGTGTGTGTGTGTGTGTGTGTGTGTGTGTGTGTGTGTGTGTGTGTGTGTGTGTGTGTGTGTGTGTGTGTGTGTGTGTTTACTAGTTGTGTTTACTAGTTGTGTTTTTACGGGGGATGAGCTTTGCTCTTTCGGCCCGCCTCTCAACTGTCAATCAACTGTTTACTACTTTTTTTTTTTCCCCACACCACACACACACACACACACACCCACCCCAGGAAGCAGCCCGTGACAGCTGACTAACTCCCAGGTACCTATTTACTGCTAGGTAACAGGGGCATTCAGGGTGAAAGAAACTTTGCCCATTTGTTTCTGCCTCGTGCGTGTGTGTGTGTGTGTGTGTGTACTCACCTAGTTGTACTCACCTAGTTGTGTTTGCGGGGGTTGAGCTCTGGCTCTTTGGTCCCGCCTCTCAACCGTCAATCAACAGGTGTACAGATTCCTGAGCCTATCGGGCTCTGTCATATCTACACTTGAAACTGTGTATAGAGTGAGCCTCCACCACATCACCCCCTAATGCATTCCATTTGTCAACCACTCTGACACTAAAAAAGTTCTTTCTAATATCTCTGTGGCTCATTTGGGCACTCAGTTTCCACCTGTGTCCCTTTGTGCGTGTTCCCCTTGTGTTAAATAGACTGTCTTTATCTACCCTATCAATCCCCTTCAGAATCTTGAATGTGGTGATCATGTCCCCCCTAACTCTTCTGTCTTCCAGCGAAGTGAGGTTTAATTCCCGTAGTCTCTCCTCGTAGCTCATACCTCTCAGCTCGGGTACTAGTCTGGTGGCAAACCTTTGAACCTTTTCCAGTTTAGTCTTATCCTTGACTAGATATGGACTCCATGCTGGGGCTGCATACTCCAGGATTGGCCTGACATATGTGGTATACAAAGTTCTGAATGATTCTTTACACAAGTTTCTGAATGCCGTTCGTATGTTGGCCAGCCTGGCATATGCCGCTGATGTTATCCGCTTGATATGTGCTGCAGGAGACAGGTCTGGCGTGATATCAACCCCCAAGTCTTTTTCCTTCTCTGACTCCTGAAGAATTTCCTCTCCCAGATGATACCTTGTATCTGGCCTCCTGCTCCCTACACCTATCTTCATTACATTACATTTGGTTGGGTTAAACTCTAACAACCATTTGTTCGACCATTCCTTCAGCTTGTCTAGGTCTTCTTGAAGCCTCAAACAGTCCTCTTCTGTTTTAATCCTTCTCATAATTTTAGCATCGTCCGCAAACATTGAGAGAAATGAATCGATACCCTCCGGGAGATCATTTACATATATCAGAAACAAGATAGGACCGAGTACAGAGCCCTGTGGGACTCCACTGGTGACTTCACGCCAATCGGAGGTCTCACCCCTCACCGTAACTCTCTGCTTCCTATTGCTTAGATACTCCCTTATCCACTGGAGCACCTTACCAGCTACACCTGCCTGTCTCTCCAGCTTATGTACCAGCCTCTTATGCGGTACTGTGTCAAAGGCTTTCCGACAATCCAAGAAAATGCAGTCCGCCCAGCCCTCTCTTTCTTGCTTAATCTGTGTCACCTGATCGTAGAATTCTATCAAGCCTGTAAGGCAAGATTTACCCTCCCTGAATCCATGTTGGCGATTTGTCACGAAGTCCCTTCTCTCCAGATGTGTTACCAGGTTTTTTCTCACGATCTTCTCCATCACCTTGCATGGTATACAAGTCAAGGACACTGGCCTGTAGTTCAGTGCCTCTTGTCTGTCGCCCTTTTTGTATATTGGGACCACATTCGCCGTCTTCCATATTTCTGGTAGGTCTCCCGTCTCTAGTGATTTACTATACACTATGGAGAGTGGCAAGCAAAGTGCCTCTGCACACTCTTTCAGTACCCATGGTGAGATCCCATCTGGACCAACCGCCTTTCTAACATCCAGATCCAGCAGGTGTCTCTTGACCTCCTCTCTCGTAATTTCGAACTCCTCCAAGGCCGCCTGGTTTACCTCCCTTTCTCCTAGCACAATGACCTCACCCTGTTCTATTGTGAAGACCTCCTGGAACCTCTTGTTGAGTTCCTCACACACCTCTCTGTCATTCTCTGTATACCTGTCCTCGCCTGTTCTAAGTTTCAATACCTGTTCTTTCACTGTTGTTTTCCTTCTGATGTGACTGTGGAGTAGCTTTGGTTCGGTCTTGGCTTTGTTTGCTATATCATTTTCAAAAATTTTCTCTGCTTCTCTTCTCACCCTGACGTACTCATTCCTGGTTCTCTGGTATCTCTCCCTGCTTTCTGGTGTTCTGTTATTCCGGAAGTTCCTCCACGCCTTTTTGTTCAGTTTCTTCGCTTCCATACATGCCCTATTATACCATGGATTCTTTTGTTGCTTCTCGGATTTTTCCCTTTGGGCCGGGATGAACCTGTTTACTGCCTCCTGACACTTTTGGGTAACATAGTCCATCATACCCTGTACAGACTTGTCTCTGAGGTCTGTGTCCCAAGGTATTTCACTTAGGAAACTTCTCATCTGTTCATAATTCCCCTTTCGGTATGCCAGCCTTTTGATTCCTAGTTCTTTTTGGGGGGAGATAAGTCCTAGCTCTACCAGGTACTCAAAGTTCAATACACTGTGGTCACTCATTCCCAAGGGCGCTTCCATCTTAACTTCCCTTATATCCCATTCATTTAGGGTAAATATCAAATCAAGCATTGCTGGTTCATCTTCTCCTCTCATTCTTGTTGGCTCTTTGGTATGCTGGCTTAGAAAGTTTCTTGTTGCCACGTCCAGCAGCTTAGCTCTCCATGTTTCTGGTCCTCCATGCGGGTCTCTGTTCTTCCAATCTATCTTCCCATGGTTGAAGTCTCCCATAATTAGTAGTCCAGATCCATTCCTGCTAGCAACAGAAGCTGCTCTTTCTATTATGTTAATGGTGGCCATGTTGTTTCTATCATATTCCTGTCTAGGTCTTCTGTCATTTGGTGGTGGATTATATATGACTGCGACTATAATTTTTTTCCCTCCATTTGTTACAGTACCTGCTATGTAGTCACTGAAACCTTCACAGCCCTGAATATCCATCTCCTCAAAATCCCAGCCTTTTCTTACCAGCAGAGCTACACCACCCCCACCTCTTCCTTCCCTCTCTTTCCGCATAAGAGACACACACACACATGTGTGTGTGTGTGTGTGTGTGTGTGTGTGTGTGTGTGTGTGTGTGTGTGTGTGTGTGTGGAAGGAGGAGATCAGACTAATTAGGTCAGCACTGATTCACTGCCGTCTGGTAATTAGCCAGGTATCCGGCCAAGCCTGCCAGACATACCGGCTCCTAGACCGAATCTTATATTATATCGATATAGGCAGCAACCGGTCACACTTCAACAGTTGTTCGTGGAGAGCATATATACCTTCCTGTGACATATACCTCCCTGTGGAAGACGGCAGATGCAGTTCCAGTACGCAAAAATGAAGAATTGACAAGACAATAATATCGCAGCAAATTACATGTTTTTACTGTCTTCAGCAACTATGTGGTCGACAGTATGTGGTCGACAGTATGTGGTCGACAGTATGTGGTCGTTCTGTTATTTGATTCTTGCTAAATCTCTCCACTAAACGGCGTCAGTCACAGGATGGGTCCAAGATCAGCTGTGTTCTTGTAGGGACATCATTATCTACGTGAATGTGAACACCTGAGACACATTAGAAATATGTGTAGAATAATAAGCCTCACATTGTTTGAGTTAGGAAAACACTATTTGTCGAATATAGATATTGTTCTTAAAAGATTCCCCCAGTTTGCACCCGCAAGATAACGTAAGATTTTAAGGGTTGACATATGTAAATCTTCTTGTTTGAGGAGCTGTTCACAAGTTAAGCAAGTCCCAGCTGTGTCTGGGTACAAGTGACAGGATGAACAACCCAGCGGGTTTTCTTCCTATTGGGGAGTGTTGTACATGCTGCTATGGCGGTGTGTCCACTCACAGGATGAGTGGCGCTGCCCAATACTGTCACTATGGCGGTGTGTCCACTCACAGGATGAGTGGTGCTGCCCAATACTGTCACTATGGCGGTGTGTCCACTCACAGGATGAGTGGTGCTGCCCAATACTGTCAATATGGCGGTGTGTCCACTCACAGGATGAGTGGCGCTGCCCAATACTGTCACTAAGGCGATGTGTCCACTCACAGGATGAGTGGCGCTGCCCAATACTGTCACTATGGCGGTGTGTCCACTCACAGGATGAGTGGCGCTGCCCAATACTGTCACTATGGCGGTGTGTCCACTCACAGGATGAGTGGCGCTGCTCAATACTGTCACTATGGCGGTGTGTCCACTCACAGGATGAGTGGCGCTGCCCAATACTGTCACTATGGCGGTGTGTCCACTCACAGGATGAGTGGTGCTGCCCAATACTGTCACTATGGCGGTGTGTCCACTCACAGGATGAGTGGTGCTGCCCAATACTGTCAATATGGCGGTGTGTCCACTCACAGGATGAGTGGCGCTGCCCAATACTGTCACTAAGGCGATGTGTCCACTCACAGGATGAGTGGCGCTGCCCAATACTGTCACTATGGCGGTGTGTCCACTCACAGGATGAGTGGCGCTGCCCAATACTGTCACTATGGCGGTGTGTCCACTCACAGGATGAGTGGCGCTGCCCAATACTGTCACTATGGCGGTGTGTCCACTCACAGGATGAGTGGCGCTGCCCAATACTGTCACTATGGCGGTGTGTCCACTCACAGGATGAGTGGCGCTGCCCAATACTGTCACTATGGCGGTGTGTCCACTCACAGGATGAGTGGCGCTGCCCAATACTGTCACTATGGCGGTGTGTCCACTCACAGGATGAGTGGCGCTGCCCAATACTGTCACTATGGCGGTGTGTCCACTCACAGGATGAGTGGTGCTGCCCAATACTGTCACTATGGCGGTGTGTCCACTCACAGGATGAGTGGCGCTGCCCAATACTGTCACTATGGCGGTGTGTCTACTCACAGGATGAGTGGCGCTGCCCAATACTGTCACTATGGCGGTGTGTCCACTCACATGATGAGTGGCGCTGCCCAATACTGTCACTATGGCGGTGTGTCCACTCACAGGATGAGTGGCGCTGCCCAATACTGTCACTATGGCGGTGTGTCCACTCACAGGATGAGTGGCGCTGCCCAATACTGTCACTATGGCGGTGTGTCCACTCACAGGATGAGTGGCGCTGCCCAATACTGTCACTATGGCGGTGTGTCCACTCACAGGATGAGTGGTGCTGCCCAATACTGTCACTATGGCGGTGTGTCCACTCACAGGATGAGTGACGCTGCCCAATACTGTCACTATGGCGGTGTGTCCACTCACAGGATGAGTGGCGCTGCCCAATACTGTCACTATAGCGGTGTGTCCACTCACAGGATGAGTGGTGCTGCCCAATACTGTCACTATAGCGGTGTGTCCACTCACAGGATGAGTGGCGCTGCCCAATACTGTCACTATAGCGGTGTGTTCACTCACAGGATGAGTGGCGCTGCCCAATACTGTCACTATGGCGGTGTGTCCACTCACAGGATGAGTGGCGCTGCCCAATACTGTCACTATGGTGGTGTGTCCACTCACAGGATGAGTGGTGCTGCCCAATACTGTCACTATGGCGGTGTGTCCACTCACAGGATGAGTGGCGCTACCCAATACTGTCACTATGGTGGTGTGTCCACTCACAGGATGAGTGGCGCTGCCCAATACTGTCACTATGGCGGTGTGTCCACTCACAGGATGAGTGGCGCTGCCCAATACTGTCACTATGGCGGTGTGTCCACTCACAGGATGAGTGGCGCTGCCCAATACTGTCACTATGGCGGTGTGTCCACTCACAGGATGAGTGACGCTGCCCAATACTGTCACTATGGTGGTGTGTCCACTCACAGGATGAGTGGCGCTGCCCAATACTGTCACTATGGCGGTGTGTCCACTCACATGATTAGTGGCGCTGCCCAATACTGTCACTATGGTGGTGTGTCCACTCACAGGATGAGTGGCGCTGCCCAATACTGTCACTATGGTGGTGTGTCCACTCACAGGATGAGTGGCGCTGCCCAATACTGTCACTATGGCGGTGTGTCCACTCACAGGATGAGTGGCGCTGCCCAATACTGTCACTATGGCGGTGTGTCCACTCACAGGATGAGTGGCGCTGCCCAATACTGTCACTATGGCGGTGTGTCCACTCACAGGATGAGTGGCGCTGCCCAATACTGTCACTATGGCGGTGTGTCCACTCACAGGATGAGTGGCGCTGCCCAATACTGTCACTATGGCGGTGTGTCCACTCACAGGATGAGTGGCGCTGCCCAATACTGTCACTATGGCGGTGTGTCCACTCACAGGATGAGTGGTGCTGCCCAATACTGTCACTATGGCGGTGTGTCCACTCACAGGATGAGTGCCGCTGCCCAATACTGTCACTATGGCGGTGTGTCCACTCACAGGATGAGTGGCGCTGCCCAATACTGTCACTATGGCGGTGTGTCCACTCACAGGATGAGTGGCGCTGCCCAATACTGTCACTATGGCGGTGTGTCCACTCACAGGATGAGTGGCACTGCCCAATACTGTCACTATAGCGGTGTGTCCACTCACAGGATGAGTGGCGCTGCCCAATACTGTCACTATGGCGGTGTGTCCACTCACAGGATGAGTGGCGCTGCCCAATACTGTCACTATGGTGGTGTGTCCACTCACAGGATGAGTGGCGCTGCCCAATACTGTCACTATGGCGGTGTGTCCACTCACAGGATGAGTGGTGCTGCCCAATACTGTCACTATGGCGGTGTGTCCACTCACAGGATGAGTGGCGCTGCCCAATACTGTCACTATGGCGGTGTGTCCACTCACAGGATGAGTGGCGCTGCCCAATACTGTCACTATGGCGGTGTGTCCACTCACAGGATGAGTGGTGCTGCCCAATACTGTCACTATGGCGGTGTGTCCACTCACAGGATGAGTGGCGCTGCCCAATACTGTCACTATGGCGGTGTGTCCACTCACAGGATGAGTGGCGCTGCCCAATACTGTCACTATGGCGGTGTGTCCACTCACAGGATGAGTGGTGCTGCCCAATACTGTCACTATGGCGGTGTGTCCACTCACAGGATGAGTGACGCTGCCCAATACTGTCACTATGGCGGTGTGTCCACTCACAGGATGAGTGACGCTGCCCAATACTGTCACTATGGCGGTGTGTCCACTCACAGGATGAGTGGCGCTGCCCAATACTGTCACTATGGCGGTGTGTCCACTCACAGGATGAGTGGTGCTGCCCAATACTGTCACTATGGCGGTGTGTCCACTCACAGGATGAGTGGCGCTGCCCAATACTGTCACTATGGCGGTGTGTCCACTCACAGGATGAGTGGTGCTGCCCAATACTGTCACTATGGCGGTGTGTCCACTCACAGGATGAGTGGTGCTGCCCAATACTGTCACTATGGCGGTGTGTCCACTCACAGGATGAGTGGCGCTGCCCAATACTGTCACTATGGCGGTGTGTCCACTCACAGGATGAGTGGCGCTGCCCAATACTGTCACTATGGCGGTGTGTCCACTCACAGGATGAGTGGCGCTGCCCAATACTGTCACTATGGCGGTGTGTCCACTCACAGGATGAGTGGCGGTGCCCAATACTGTCACTATGGTGGTGTGTCCACTCACAGGATGAGTGGCGCTGCCCAATACTGTCACTATGGCGGTGTGTCCACTCACAGGATGAGTGGTGCTGCCCAATACTGTCACTATGGCGGTGTGTCCACTCACAGGATGAGTGACGCTGCCCAATACTGTCACTATGGCGGTGTGTCCACTCACAGGATGAGTGGTGCTGCCCAATACTGTCACTATGGCGGTGTGTCCACTCACAGGATGAGTGGTGCTGCCCAATACTGTCACTATGGCGGTGTGTCCACTCACAGGATGAGTGACGCTGCCCAATACTGTCACTATGGCGGTGTGTCCACTCACAGGATGAGTGACGCTGCCCAATACTGTCACTATGGCGGTGTGTCCACTCACAGGATGAGTGGCGCTGCCCAATACTGTCACTATGGCGGTGTGTCCACTCACAGGATGAGTGGCGCTGCCCAATACTGTCACTATGGCGGTGTGTCCACTCACAGGATGAGTGGCGCTGCCCAATACTGTCACTATGGCGGTGTGTCCACTCACAGGATGAGTGGTGCTGCCCAATACTGTCACTATGGCGGTGTGTCCACTCACAGGATGAGTGGCGCTGCCCAATACTGTCACTATGGCGGTGTGTCCACTCACAGGATGAGTGGCGCTGCCCAATACTGTCACTATGGCGGTGTGTCCACACACAGGATGAGTGGCGCTGCCCAATACTGTCACTATGGCGGTGTGTCCACTCACAGGATGAGTGGTGCTGCCCAATACTGTCACTATGGCGGTGTGTCCACTCACAGGATGAGTGGCGCTGCCCAATACTGTCACTATGGCGGTGTGTCCACTCACAGGATGAGTGGCGCTGCCCAATACTGTCACTATGGTGGTGTGTCCACTCACATGATGAGTGGCGCTGCCCAATACTGTCACTATGGCGGTGTGTCCACTCACAGGATGAGTGGCGCTGCCCAATACTGTCACTATGGTGGTGTGTCCACTCACATGATGAGTGACGCTGCCCAATACTGTCACTATGGCGGTGTGTCCACTCACAGGATGAGTGGTGCTGCCCAATACTGTCACTATGGTGGTGTGTCCACTCACAGGATGAGTGGCGCTGCCCAATAAACTCGCCCCTCGGGGCAAAATTAAAAAAAAAAAAAAATCGCAGTCACCTGTGATCAGGTCTGTATAGCATTCCGGAGTACTTGCACAGCTTCCAGCACTTGTGTCGTGTGTCAAGAGTACTTGCACAGCTTCCAGCACTTGTGTCGTGTGTCAAGAGTACTTGCACAGCTTCCAGCACTTGTGTCGTGTGTCAAGAGTACTTGCACAGCTTCCAGCACTTGTGTCGTGTGTCAAGAGTACTTGCACAGCTTCCAGCACTTGTGTCGTGTGTCAAGAGTACTTGCACAGCTTCCAGCACTTGTGTCGTGTGTCAAGAGTACTTGCACAGCTTCCAGCACTTGTGTCGTGTGTCAAGAGTACTTGCACAGCTTCCAGCACTTGTGTCGTGTGTCAAGAGTACTTGCACAGCTTCCAGCACTTGTGTCGTGTGTCAAGAGTACTTGCACAGCTTCCAGCACTTGTGTCGTGTGTCAAGAGTACTTGCACAGCTTCCAGCACTTGTGTCGTGTGTCAAGAGTACTTGCACAGCTTCCAGCACTTGTGTCGTGTGTCAAGAGTACTTGCACAGCTTCCAGCACTTGTGTCGTGTGTCAAGAGTACTTGCACAGCTTCCAGCACTTGTGTCGTGTGTCAAGAGTACTTGCACAGCTTCCAGCACTTGTGTCGTGTGTCAAGAGTACTTGCACAGCTTCCAGCACTTGTGTCGTGTGTCAAGAGTACTTGCACAGCTTCCAGCACTTGTGTCGTGTGTCAAGAGTACTTGCACAGCTTCCAGCACTTGTGTCGTGTGTCAAGAGTACTTGCACAGCTTCCAGCACTTGTGTCGTGTGTCAAGAGTACTTGCACAGCTTCCAGCACTTGTGTCGTGTGTCAAGAGTACTTGCACAGCTTCCAGCACTTGTGTCGTGTGTCAAGAGTACTTGCACAGCTTCCAGCACTTGTGTCGTGTGTCAAGAGTACTTGCACAGCTTCCCAGCACTTGTGTCGTGTGTCAAGAGTACTTGCACAGCTTCCAGCACTTGTGTCGTGTGTCAAGAGTACTTGCACAGCTTCCAGCACTTGTGTCGTGTGTCAAGAGTACTTGCACAGCCTTCCAGCACTTGTGTCGTGTGTCAAGAGTACTTGCACAGCTTCCAGCACTTGTGTCGTGTGTCAAGAGTACTTGCACAGCTTCCAGCACTTGTGTCGTGTGTCAAGATTACTTGCACAGCTTCCAGCACTTGTGTCGTGTGTCAAGAGTACTTGCACAGCTTCCAGCACTTTGTGTCGTGTGTCAAGAGTACTTGCACAGCTTCCAGCACTTGTGTCGTGTGTCAAGAGTACTTGCACAGCTTCCAGCACTTGTGTCGTGTGTCAAGAGTACTTGCACAGCTTCCAGCACTTGTGTCGTGTGTCAAGAGTACTTGCACAGCTTCCAGCACTTGTGTCGTGTGTCAAGAGTACTTGCACAGCTTCCAGCACTTGTGTCGTGTGTCAAGAGTACTTGCACAGCTTCCAGCACTTGTGTCGTGTGTCAAGAGTACTTGCACAGCTTCCAGCACTTGTGTCGTGTGTCAAGAGTACTTGCACAGCTTCCAGCACTTGTGTCGTGTGTCAAGAGTACTTGCACAGCTTCCAGCACTTGTGTCGTGTGTCAAGAGTACTTGCACAGCTTCCAGCACTTGTGTCGTGTGTCAAGAGTACTTGCACAGCTTCCAGCACTTGTGTCGTGTTGTCAAGAGTACTTGCACAGCTTCCAGCACTTGTGTCGTGTTGTCAAGAGTACTTGCACAGCTTCCAGCACTTGGTCGTGCTGTCAAGAGTACTTGCACAGCTTCCAGCACTTGTTGTCGTGTGTCAAGAGTACTTGCACAGCTTCCAGCACTTGTGTCGTGTGTCAAGAGTACTTGCACAGCTTCCAGCACTTGTGTCGTGTGTCAAGAGTACTTGCACAGCTTCCAGCACTTGTGTCGTGTGTCAAGAGTACTTGCACAGCTTCCAGCACTTGTGTCGTGTGTCAAGAGTACTTGCACAGCTTCCAGCACTTGTGTCGTGTGTCAAGAGTACTTGCACAGCTTCCAGCACTTGTGTCGTGTGTCAAGAGTACTTGCACAGCTTCCAGCACTTGTGTCGTGTGTCAAGAGTACTTGCACAGCTTCCAGCACTTGTGTCGTGTGTCAAGAGTACTTGCACAGCTTCCAGCACTTGTGTCGTGTGTCAAGAGTACTTGCACAGCTTCCAGCACTTGTGTCGTGTGTCAAGAGTACTTGCCACAGCTTCCAGCACTTGTGTCGTGTGTCAAGAGTACTTGCACAGCTTCCAGCACTTGTGTCGTGTGTCAAGAGTACTTGCACAGCTTCCAGCACTTGTGTCGTGTGTCAAGAGTACTTGCACAGCTTCCAGCACTTGTGTCGTGTGTCAAGAGTACTTGCACAGCTTCCAGCACTTGTGTCGTGTGTCAAGAGTACTTGCACAGCTTCCAGCACTTGTGTCGTGTGTCAAGAGTACTTGCACAGCTTCCAGCACTTGTGTCGTGTGTCAAGAGTACTTGCACAGCTTCCAGCACTTGTGTCGTGTGTCAAGAGTACTTGCACAGCTTCCAGCACTTGTGTCGTGTGTCAAGAGTACTTGCACAGCTTCCAGCACTTGTGTCGTGTGTCAAGAGTACTTGCACAGCTTCCAGCACTTGTGTCGTGTGTCAAGAGTACTTGCACAGCTTCCAGCACTTGTGTCGTGTGTCAAGAGTACTTGCACAGCTTCCAGCACTTGTGTCGTGTGTCAAGAGTACTTGCACAGCTTCCAGCACTTGTGTCGTGTGTCAAGAGTACTTGCACAGCTTCCAGCACTTGTGTCGTGTGTCAAGAGTACTTGCACAGCTTCCAGCACTTGTGTCGTGTGTCAAGAGTACTTGCACAGCTTCCAGCACTTGTGTCGTGTGTCAAGAGTACTTGCACAGCTTCCAGCACTTGTGTCGTGTGTCAAGAGTACTTGCACAGCTTCCAGCACTTGTGTCGTGTGTCAAGAGTACTTGCACAGCTTCCAGCACTTGTGTCGTGTGTCAAGAGTACTTGCACAGCTTCCAGCACTTGTGTCGTGTGTCAAGAGTACTTGCACAGCTTCCAGCACTTGTGTCGTGTGTCAAGAGTACTTGCACAGCTTCCAGCACTTGTGTCGTGTGTCAAGAGTACTTGCACAGCTTCCAGCACTTGTGTCGTGTGTCAAGAGTACTTGCACAGCTTCCAGCACTTGTGTCGTGTGTCAAGAGTACTTGCACAGCTTCCAGCACTTGTGTCGTGTGTCAAGAGTACTTGCACAGCTTCCAGCACTTGTGTCGTGTGTCAAGAGTACTTGCACAGCTTCCAGCACTTGTGTCGTGTGTCAAGAGTACTTGCACAGCTTCCAGCACTTGTGTCGTGTGTCAAGAGTACTTGCACAGCTTCCAGCACTTGTGTCGTGTGTCAAGAGTACTTGCACAGCTTCCAGCACTTGTGTCGTGTGTCAAGAGTACTTGCACAGCTTCCAGCACTTGTGTCGTGTGTCAAGAGTACTTGCACAGCTTCCAGCACTTGTGTCGTGTGTCAAGAGTACTTGCACAGCTTCCAGCACTTGTGTCGTGTGTCAAGAGTACTTGCACAGCTTCCAGCACTTGTGTCGTGTGTCAAGAGTACTTGCACAGCTTCCAGCACTTGTGTCGTGTGTCAAGAGTACTTGCACAGCTTCCAGCACTTGTGTCGTGTGTCAAGAGTACTTGCACAGCTTCCAGCACTTGTGTCGTGTGTCAAGAGTACTTGCACAGCTTCCAGCACTTGTGTCGTGTGTCAAGAGTACTTGCACAGCTTCCAGCACTTGTGTCGTGTGTCAAGAGTACTTGCACAGCTTCCAGCACTTGTGTCGTGTGTCAAGAGTACTGCACAGCTTCCAGCACTTGTGTCGTGTGCAAAGTACTGCACAGCTTCCAGCACTTGTGTCGTGTGTCAAGAGTACTTGCACAGCTTCCAGCACTTGTGTCGTGTGTCAAGAGTACTTGCACAGGCTTCCAGCACTTGTGTCGTGTGTCAAGCAGTACTTGCACAGCTTCCAGCACTTGTGGTCGTGTGTCAAGAGTACTTGCACAGCTTCCAGCACTTGTGTCCGTGTGGTCAAGAGTACTTGCATCAGCCTTCCAGCACTTGTGTCGTGTGTCAAGAGTACTTGCACAGCTTCAAGCAACTTGTGTCGTGTGTCAAGAGTACTTGCACAGCTTCCAGCACTTGGTGTCGTGTGTCAAGAGTACTTGCACAGCTTCACAGCACTTGGGTCCGTGTGTCAAGAGTAATTGCACAGCTTCCAGGTCACTTGTGTCCGTGTGTCAAGAGTAACTTGCACAGCTTCCAGCACTTGTGTCGTGTGTCAAGAGTACTTGCACAGCTTTCCAGCACTTGTGTCGTGTGTACAAGAGTGACTTTGCACAGCTTCCAGCACTATGTGTTCGTTGTGTCAAGAGTAATTGCACAGCTTCCAGCACTTGGTGTCGTGTGTCAAGAGTACTTGCACAGCCTTCCAGCCTTAGTGTTCCGTGTGTCAGAGTAATTGCACAGCTTCCAGCACTTGTTCGTGTGGTCAAGAGTAAACTTGGCACAGCTTCCAGCAACTTGTGTCGTGTGTCAAGACTCTCTTGGTGGTGACTGTGTGCGAACCGTACCGTCCTCGACGGGGCCCTTGCTGTGTGTGCTTTTGTCAAGCGCCCTGAAGGAGATGGTGT
Source organism: Procambarus clarkii (assembly GCF_040958095.1). Taxonomy (NCBI): domain Eukaryota; kingdom Metazoa; phylum Arthropoda; class Malacostraca; order Decapoda; family Cambaridae; genus Procambarus; species Procambarus clarkii. Next base: position 21,595,793 of record NC_091193.1, read on the forward strand.
TGTCTTGCCATTGTAGTGCGGTCGCTGGGGCTGACGGCGCCCAGGTGGGCGTGGGGGGGGGGGAGCATAGACGTCACTTGTCTTTCGCAAGGCGTTTTGTTCGGTGTCTGGAGAGTTCTTCGTGAGCAGTGTGGCGGTCCCTGGAAACACAAACTGTTCCTATTTTCCGCTTGTTACAACTTGTAATAAAGTTGTTACATCTTGGCTTAACGTGTTTATGACGTATTAGAACGTTGTTACAACTCGCTATATTGGTTGTTATTACTTGTTAGGAGGTGTTAAAACTTGTTCGAACGTTGTATCAACGTCGTAGTTTCGCTGTGTGTTTGCTGGGCGTGTCCTTACACTAACATAATCGACAAATACAACGACAATAGAAGATTGGGACATCGGCGAGGCTCTGCACCTCAAACAAACCCACTCAACCCTCGTAAGACAGGTAGAAGGGAACTATCAGGGGTAGGAAGCGCCAAGCCATTAAGACTATATATATTTTACGACTTACATAATTACATTACGACTTGGAAGGGATCAGCATAAAGATTTGGGATGGGACGAGGGGAAGGGGGTGGGGGGGAGGAATGGTGCCCAACCACTTGGACGGTCGGGGACTGAACGCCGACCTGCATGAAGCGAGACCGTTGCTCTACCGTCCAGCTCAAATATTTGGGCTTGAGACAGGGCAGGACCGAGTTACACTGCCATCCTCGGGACCAAGACGGAACACCCAAAATTAAAACATCGGAGATTGACATGCTGCAGGGGGGAGGGGGGGGGGGAGGGGGGGGGAGGGGGGGGGAGGGGGGGGTGCCTACTGTCGTATTCTACACTTCACTGTTATGTATTCTGTTGCTTCAGCCATACTGTAATCACTGCTACTCTGCCTCTGAGAGTGTTGACAGGGCCAACAACATGCATCTCTTAGCATCAAACTATAATAAAACTAAAATGAACTTTGGAGAGTTAATTTTCAAACTCCTTTCTCGAGTGAAAGGTACACAGTACAGAGCAGACTCGTGCTAGACTCATCGATCTCGCCCTCCCTGTCATACTCAAGACACACCTGAACACACACCTGTCATACTCAGGACACACCAGAAACACACATGTCGTACTCAGGACACACCTGAACACGCTCAAAGTGGACACCAGCAAGCACGCCACCTGCTAAAGAAGGCCCACCATAAGAACATAAGAAATGAAGGTAACTGTAGAAGACCTATTGGCCCCATACGAGGCAGCTCCACTTTATAATCTCATAAGAACTGTGCGTCAAGTTCAAGCTTGAGATTTACCCCTACAACCGGCTCTCGTAGTCCATCATACTTCACGTGCTTCGGGTTTCTAGTAGTCCAGGGGCTTCATCAGGGGCTCCACCAGGGGCTTCACCAGGGGCTTCACCAGGGGCTTCACCAGGGGCATCACAAGAGGCTTCACAAGGGGGTGACCAGGGACTCATAGAAAATTGGTTCATCTTTTTTTGTTTTGTTTTATTTCGTGTGTGTTGTATTGGACATATTCTTTGATAGTTACTTATATGCTGTTATGAACTGAATTTGAGTCCGTGTTCCATGCTGGAAAAGTTATTTTGTCCGTTAGCTATTTTCAGTCTGGCTTAGAACGCATTTTGATCTGGTTTGATGCCGCCGCCGGTGTCTTGGCTATATAAACTTGTTGATGTAACTGGATTTCAGTAAGCTTTTATAAACTTGGTAGACATAGGAACAGGAGGGGTGACGTCTCGTCTTGGGGGGATGGCGTCCAACCACTTGGGCTGGACGGTAGAGCGATGGTCTCGCTTCATGCAGGTCGGCGTTCAATTCCCGACTGTGCAAGTCGTTGGGCACCATTCCTACCTCCCTCCGTCCCATCCCTAATCTTAATCCTGATCCCTTCAAAGTGCTATATAGTCGCAATGCCTTGGCGCTTTCTCCTGATATTTGCTTTCCCTTCCCTTCCCTTGGGACGGTGACGTCACTTCTCAAGCCCACATCCCTTTCCACGTCCATAATATTGGTCTTCCAACCAATTAATATGTTTCTTCATATCCAAGTATTTAATACTTTTCATAAACGTTCTCAGTCAAATTTATGTTCATTTACCAAATAATATTTTCTGGGAGCCAAGAAACAAGGGCCCCAAACAACGCCAGAGTTGGAGTCAAGCACAAATATATGCGAAAAAATGAGTCTTAACATAAACAGAAAGTCCACCTGTTCATTTCAAATCAGAAAAACAAAGAGAACCGAAATGAAAACGTCCTCATTTCTCCTGCAGTCTGTATTAAAACACGCCTCATCTTCCGCCACGACTTTGTGAAGGAAACCAATCCGCGACTTCTTACACGCAGCACTCGGCCCAGCTATCACACACACTCCTTCAACATGGGGGCCCCACGAGACCCCCCTTCTATAATTAAAAGTGTTCCATATATCAACATTATTATAGTCTAATAACCCACGTGCCCCCAGACCCCCTCTTCATTGTGGTCTAGTACCCCACATAGCCCCCCCCCCCACTCTCTTCAGAATGCTCTGATTCCCCACATGGGGCCTCAGACTCCACCCTTCCGCATGGTTTAATACCCAATACGAGCCCTCGACCTATCCTTCAGCATGGTCTAATACCCCACAAGTGGCCCCAGACCCACCCTTCAATGTGGTGTAGCATCCTGAATGTGCCCCAGACCCACCCTTCAGAATGGTCTAATGCCCCTTATAACAAAAGTTTCAAATCCCACCACTGCCACCATTCATATTATGTTTCAATTTACTTAATATGAATGTACTCTCCTTTACGACATTAATGTCAGCTGCCACCACCTACGTCCTTTTGGAAACTAATTACTTTCGATAATTACTTTCACCGGCGACAAAGGATGCCAGTTCACTGCTGGGGTGGAGATAATTGCCATAGTTGATGTGGCACTTTATACGAGCATCAGTTAAATGCATCTTGTTCCAACAATTACACAGGTACAGGAGATGGAGTATAGGGAACCCCTCACTGTTTACTAACATTTCAATAATTCTCTCATCCTTTCTTAATTCTGCACTTTGATAATTACTCCTTAATGTCTTGGAGGGAAGTAACTTAACATTTAACTGAGGAGAAAATCACCAGGAGTCTTCTCTTGTCTCCAGACGTTCCACTCACCCTTCTCTTCTTCTTCAACATTCGAACAGCCACTACTTCTGCCCAGTAATCGAGCGGTGGACGAGAGTACCAGACGAAATAAGAACACTAGCAACCCACTTTAACTACCCCCCACTGGAGACAATCTCTCGGATACCTTAGCAAGTGGAACAGAAAATTGCAGTAAAGCGGGAGCTGAGATGTTGCCATGGTAACGGTCTATAACCAGATATTGGGATTGTGCTCATGTTGAAGGGTTCGTAATTCCTGTGTTAATCTAACTGTGCATGATGGTAAAGATTCAGCTCCTCGACCCGCCTTTCCCACCGTTCAAGTCGTCTGGAACACAAACACGCCTTTCGCTCGTAATCGCTCATATTGAATCTGGTCTTGAAAATTGTTTATGAAGTTCACTTCAACTCTTTCTGATTTCAGTTCGTTCCACTTGATCCCACTGGCACTCCCTCCCACTTGCCCCCACTGGTACTCCCTTCCACTGGCGCTCCCTCCCATTTAAGAGAGAGAGAGAGAGAGAGAGAGAGAGAGAGAGAGAGAGAGAGAGAGAGAGAGAGAGAGAGAGAGAGAGAGAGAGAGAGAGAGCAGTGGGGGAGGAGAGCCAGACGAAGGCATGAGGATGTAGGCAGCTTGAGAGTCAGTCAGTGACCGTCCGTCCTAGCGGAACCAGGTGCCACGAGTGGGACCCAGAGAGCCAGCCCTCTCGCGTCCCGGCCGACGGATGGACGTAGTCCCCTCAAACTCTTACTATCACTTCCAGGAGGAGCCTTGAGGCAGCATCACTCTAGTGCTACATATCTCAACAGAGAGGAAGGCAGTATATATGGTGTGTGTGTGTGTGTTCGCCGCAGTTTCACGACAGATTGGTGAATTATGTGTTATAGAAGGAGGGATTACTAGCTACTTCGAGTCGGAATGAAGCAATTCTTCGAGCAGTACAGAGGCACTACTTCTGCCTGTACTGAGGCACTACTTCTGCCTGTACTGAGGCACTACTTCTGCCTGTACTGAGGCACTACTTCTGCCTGTACTGAGGCACTACTTCTGCCTGTACTGAGGCACTACTTCTGCCTGTAGTGAGGCACTACTTCGACCTGTACTGAGGCACTACTTCGACCTGTACAGAGGCACTACTTCGACCTGTACTGAGGCATTACTTCGACCTGTACAGAGGCACTACGTCGACCTGTACAGAGACATTACTTCGACCTGTACAGAGACATTACTTCGACATGTACAGCGGCACTACCTCGACCTGTACTGAGGCTCTACTTCGACCTGTACAGAGGCATTACCTCGACCTGCACAGAGACATTACTTCGACCTGTACAGCGGCACTACCTCGACCTGTACAGAGGCTCTACTTCGACCTGTACAGAGGCACTACTTCGACCTGTACAGAGGCTCTACTTCGACCTGTACTGAGGCATTACTTCGACCTGTACTGAGGCATTACCTCGACCTGTACTGAGGCATTACTTCGACCTGTACTGAGGCATTACCTCGACCTGTACTGAGGCATTACCTCGACCTGTACTGAGGCATTACTTCGACCTGTACTGAGGCATTACTTCTGCCTGTACTGAGGCATTACTTCGACCTGTACTGAGGCATTACTTTGAGCTGTACAGAGGCATTACTTCGACCTGTACTGAGGCATTACTTCGACCTGTACTGAGGCACTACTTCGACCTGTACTGAGGCATTACTTCGACCTGTACTGAGGCATTACTTCGACCTGTACTAAGGCATTACTTCGACCTGTACTGAGGCATTACTTCGACCTGTACTGAGGCATTACCTCGACCTGTACTGAGGCATTACTTCGACCTGTACTAAGGCATTACTTCGACCTGTACTGAGGCATTACTTCGACCTGTACTGAGGCATTACTTCGACCTGTACTGAGGCACTACTTCGACCTGTACTGAGGCATTACTTCGACCTGTACTGAGGCATTACTTCGACCTGTACTGAGGCATTACTTCGACCTGTACTAAGGCATTACTTCGACCTGTACTGAGGCATTACTTCGACCTGTACTGAGGCATTACCTCGACCTGTACTGAGGCATTACTTCGACCTGTACTAAGGTATTACTTCGACCTGTACAGAGGCACTACTTCGAGCTGTACAGAGGCTCTACTTCGAGCAGTACTGAGGCAAAATTTCAAGCAGTTCTGAGGCACAACTTCGAGCAGTTCTAAGGCACAACTTCAAGCAGTTCTGAGGCACAACTTTGAGCAATACTGAGGCAAAACTTCAAGCAGTTCCGAGGCACAGCTTCGAGCAGTTCTGAGGCACAACTTCAAGCAGTTCTGAGGCACAACTTCAAGCAGTTCTGAGGCACAACTTCAAGCAGTTCTGAGGCACTGCTTCAACAATACTGAGGCATAACTTCAAGCAGTTCTGAGGCACTGCTTCGACAATACTGAGGCATAACTTCGAGCAGTATTGAGGCAAAACTTCAAGCAGTTCTGAGGCACTGCTTCGACAATACTGAGGCATAACTTCGAGTAGTATTGAGGCAAAACTTCAAGCAGTTCTGAGGCATAACTTCAAGCAGTTCTGAGGCACTGCTTCGACAATACTGAGGCATAACTTCAAGCAGTTCTGAGGCACTGCTTCGACAATACTGAGGCATAACTTCAAGCAGTTCTGAGGCACTGCTTCGAGCAATACTGAGGCACAACTTCAAGCAGTTCTGAGGCACTGCTTCGAGCAATACTGAGGTATAACTTCAAGCAGTTCTGAGGCACTGCTTCGAGCAATACTGAGGCATAACTTCAAGCAGTTCTGAGGCACAGCTTCGAGCAGTTCTGAGACACAACTTCGAACAATACTGAGGCACTACCTCGAGCGGTAATGAAGCACTCACATGAGCGGTACTGAAGCAGGTACCTGCTATTATACTTCATCGAACTTTATTTAGGTGACAGACAAGCACTGAAAAGACCCTAATATTCAGAGACATACATACCCATACATACATATACATAACCCCCCCCCCCCCACACACACACATACATATCACAAACAGACGGCAGTAACCGACGCACACACACACACACATATACCAGGCACAAGTTCTTTCATATACATACATAACTAACGTCCATTATACGGTAGTTAAACACACATAAATACACACACTTACATACACACTATCCCCCCCCCTCCCACACACACATACACACATACGGCATCACAGGCGGTACTCATCCCTGGCCAGGTGTGTGCAGGCTAGTCAAGGGTGAGAGCCATGGGCTAGCCAGGCTACACCAGCCAGGTGTGTAGCTGCACACCTGATCCCTGCAGCAGGTCTGTGTCCTGCCCTCAGCGCCCCGTCCGGAGATAACTTAGGTGAGGCCACCTGCTAATTTGTCCCATAATAATGTTAATTTGTCCCCATAATGGTGCTAGTTTGTCCCATATTGGGGTTAATTTGTCCCATATTGGGGCTAATGTGTTCCATATTGGGGTTAATTTGTTCAATAGTAAGACTAATTTGTCCCATATTGGGGTTATTTTATTTCCATATTGGGGCTAATCATGTATACGAAGATTATAGATTATTTATGTTAATTATCAATTATTATTGAAAGTAATCTGTATATTTTTTTATTTAACAACTATTCTCTTCCACGATGTCATTTTTTAAATTCTCAGTTTAATAATTGATTTCACTGGATATACACGGAGTGCTGGAGGCCAGCTTGTGTGTGTGCATACACAGTGTATTGTGCTTCTGGACAATGTTCAGGACGAGTATACTTGCTGGTTGGACAATAAGCTGTTGCGGCGGTCTTAATAACCCTCTGGACCGTCGATATTAGAGAACGTTCACATGATAATTTAGATATTAGAGAACGTTCACGTGATAATTTAGATATTAGAGAACGTTCACGTGATAATTTAGATATTAGAGAACGTTCACGTGATAATTTAGATATTAGAGAACGTTCACGTGATAATTTAGATATTAGAGAACGTTCACGTGATAATTTAGATATTAGAGAACGTTCACGTGATAATTTAGATATTAGAGAACGTTCACGTGATAATTTAGATATTAGAGAACGTTCATGTGATAATTTAGATATTAGAGAACGTTCACGTGATAATTTAGATATTAGAGAACGTTCATGTGATAATTTAGATATTAGAGAACGTTCATGTGATAATTTAGATATTAGAGAACGTTCACGTGATAATTTAGATATTAGAGAACGTTCACGTGATAATTTAGATATTAGAGAACGTTCACGTGATAATTTAGATATTAGAGAACGTTCACGTGATAATTTAGATATTAGAGAACGTTCACGTGATAATTTAGATATTAGAGAACGTTCACGTGATAATTTTCGACCAAAGGAGTGTGTTGTGTAAATATGTGACATTAGTGGAGTATTTTCTTCCTTCACTAAATTATATTGAAATGGCCTCTCTCCTATCAAGAGAGGGCGCGATGGTGGTCGGTGGCGGGAAGGAGATGGGAGGAGCTGTTGACGTGGCCACATCAGTCTACGCCAGCCGGGAGGCCGTGAGCGACGCCCCAGGACTGGAGGCGGCCCTGTCCGCCAACAGCACCAACATCTCCGCTGCCTGCTGTGGCGGCGCCCCCGGCGTTGACCTGGACAAGTTCGCCTCCCGCTTGATGTGGTACGAAGACTTCATCGTTGGGTCCTTCCTCGTCTTTGTCGGTAAGTGCAGGAGTCTGCCGTTTACAGGAGTTTCCACGAGTCCTTGGCAGGGGCACCTAATGCGTACATGATAGACCTACATGAACGGGAATCCACAATGTGAAGATGAGTCCTCCCCTGAAGCCTTAGTGAGGGGAGAGTCCCCTGAAGTCCTAGTGAGGGTGAGTCCCCTGAAGCCACTAGTGAGGATCTACTTTCAGAACGAACGATATTGAGGGAAATTTGACTTTCTCCATAGCCACAAATGGCACGATTGTGGTATAGGGATTTGATCTAATATCCGTCCCGTCGTGGTGGGCCGAGTCTCTGAAGAACCCCCATAAAGAGGCAGGGGAGCAAACAGCCCCAAGGAATTCATCTGTGAGGCGGAGAAGCCTTTGAGGCTCCCTTCTGAATGAAGCAAGTCTGGGGAATGGTGAGGGGCGCTCAATGCCAAGAGATAAAATTGAGGGAACCCTGAAAGTGAAAGGGAGATGCACGGATGAAAATGAGAGAGATTTGAGCGATAAAAAGATGTAAAAGATGATAATGTAGAAGCAGAGAGGGGCGGTGATGAAAGAGAAAGAGATGGATCATTAAGCAAGGGATAAGAAAGGGCACAAGAATAAGTGAGTGCTTGGGAAAGACTTAAGCCTTGGACTAATTGGTCTCTTTATCTCTAAAAACCAGGAGGAAAACAACCTACCTAATTGTAATTAGTTCCAGGAAGAGGAGATTAGGATAGTAAAGCGGGAGGCTCTCCCCTTCTCTCCAAATCCTCTGGTAGGTTAGGATAAGGCCACTTTAATACAACCGTTCCTTGACGTTGGGAAACCGTTGGAAGACGGAGTGAACGAGCAGCACCGTGCTGAGGAGAACGACGGCGTGGTGGCACTAGAGAAGATGAGGGATAATGAGCCTGGCTCACCTTCACAACGACCGTCATCTTCGCTGCTGCTGCCCGGCCAGTATACCACGACCTCCTCCACCACTCCTGACTCGTCAGCCAACGCTGCTCTAGTCACCTCTTACGCACTCTTAGTATTCAAAATATAAGATGAATTCATGTTAACAATTTCAAAATGCCTTCCGAGACCGTGTTGAGTCTGCTCCCGAGACTTTAGAGGGCAAGGTATTCCAATGCTCTCGGAGGCTGGATATAAACGAATCTGTGTCGAATCTCATTGCATTTGTTGTTGGAGGCTGAACTTCTTCAGTATCTTATTGACTCTGATATAGTCGTTTGAGTCTACGTTTCTACAATGTAAACCACCTAGGCTCTTTAAAGTCCTACAAAGACTATGATATATATTATATATATATATATCTCGGTGATGGCATTAATTTTGTCGCTCGACTCTATACGTTATGCAACTCGCTTTCATATTTTGGTAAAGACCTCCCTTTTATAGCATAATGCAGGTGAGCTCTAACACATTATAATACAGCATAATGGGGTGGGTCAATGACGAGACCCACCACTCTGTAAGCCTTGCTGGCTACGGGCTTCACAGGGCTTTGTGCGCGTGAAGCCTCCACAGGTGTCCACTTATCACGCAAAACTTTGCGGTTCCATGAAAGGCAGCGACTCTCAAACAACATCCTCGTTTTCTATGCACTGGTTGGCAAGGGTAGGTAGGTGGGTACTAATGGGTAACAGGACTTCAAAGAGTGTTTTTTTTTCATTCAGATTCAGAATCTTCATTTGCAAAAACGTTATACAAATTGTCGCCGTTCCCGCTGGACTGAATAGATGTGTAGCCATAAAATAAGAATTTGTTTATTACAAACAAGAACCCCCTAACCTTGGAGTGACTGATAAAAGCAATATGCAGCAACAAAGTGACACAGCGCAAGGTTCGCGTCACGCAAGTGTAGCGTACAGCAGTACTACTATCAACACACAGAGAGATGCTGGCCTCAGCTAACCGCCCGCTAACCTCACTCACTCCCTGGCTTACAAAACTCTATTAAAAGAAGCAATTCGAGACTGTAATCGATTTGCACATGTGGAGTGTAGACAGTTTGCGAGACTGATGAGCAACATAACGAGAAGGGTAAAGTTAAAAGAAAAATATTCAAACAATTCGAAAAGTAGCATAAATAGCATAAAACAGCATTGATCTGCTACCGTTTCCTGCCCTGTGGCCTGGCTGCACCCAGCTGAGAGAGAGAGAGAGAGAGAGAGAGAGAGAGAGAGAGAGAGAGAGAGAGAGAGAGAGAGAGAGAGAGAGAGAGAGAGAGAGAGAGAGAGAGAGAGAGAGAGAGAGAGATAAGCATCAGGAGGGGAGTGCCCGGCTCTAGGAGACTAACACAAATACTAAGGGTAAACACAGTATTGAAAATGTCTAACATTTCTACCTTTCATATAGGCAAGCAAGGGCTGAGGGCATGTAAGGTTAATATAGGTAATTACGGTTGATTAGGGCAAGGTAATGATTGCGTGGGCGATCACTAGGCGCGAGTGAGGAAGGTGCGCCAAGTCAATAACCTAGGGCACCCTCCACAGCCTAGCATCACAGGGACGCCCTCTCTTACACCACCTACAACCTCAGCTCTTCTCTGGGGCGTCCGTCGTGGCCTTGTGGGGTTCAGCTCGCGCCAAGAAGACCTGAACACCCCGGCCAGTCACGTTCATCTTCACCAGGCATGAAAGCAATGTCGGAAAAAATATATATAATGCTCAAAACTCGTTCATTCAAATTCATAGAGGTGGAAAGAGTCTTGGTTGGACGTGTCGGATTATGACGACGTCTGATCCTAGAAACGCCGCGTTAAGCCCCACGGCGATGGATAGTCCACCTCAGCCTCTGAGTGTGTCAGGCACGCCTCCGTCAAGAACACTGAACACCTCCTCCAAGATAGATATGGTAGCCGTGAAATTTGGCAAATGTCTCGATTTGTCTGTCGCCTGTGTTAGCGGATGTTTAGTTGATGTTGCCAGTGTTGGTGTGGCCAGTGTTGGTGTTGCCAGTGCTGACGCTGCCAGTGTTGGTGGTTTTGATCCTCTTGCTGTATGAGTGTTTATTTTCCCACACAAGTGGTGGTCAGCATTGTGACTCACTGATGATATTCCTGTCATTTCCCCCCCCCCCCCACCAACTCTGACCCCTCAGAGGGGTCATTTCCCACACATCTGAAAATGTCTTACGCACATGAAGGTATTCTCTGCTCCTTCGGGTGTTCTCCTCCACCCTTACAGGGGTTCTCTCCGTGCTGGGCAACGTGTCGACGGTACTGATGTTCCGGCAGCGCCTCCGTCAGCTGACCCCGGCCGAGGTGCTCCTGCTCAACCTGGCACTCATGCACCTCTTCCTGGCCCTCTGCAGCTACCCGGCACCTATGGTCTCCAGCTTCGCCCACAGGTGGCTCTTTGGGGACATCGGTGAGCTCTTCCCCTGGGTACATGGGAGTCCCTGGGAGGGGGGGAAGGGGGGGGAGAGGGGGAAGGGAGGGGGGAGAGGGGGAAGGGGGGGAAGAGATTTATGTTTTTATTATAATTATTATCATTAATAATATAATAAGTACTAAAGTCGTTGACTTTTGTTATGTGTGCATTTGGAAAGTGTTGATGGAATTTTGCCAAACGAAATGATTTAATTAATCTAAGCGCTAAGTCCGCGTGGGGGGGGGGGGGTCTGCCGGTATTGTGTAGAGATGAAATACATATGTAATAAGGCGTCATTATCATTCTGGAGTAGATGGCATATATGATGAGGTAAGAGTAATGAAATGATATATGGCACTATTTTTTTTCTCCCTCTCTCCCCTTTCTCTTTCTCCCTTTTGCTTCCCCCCCCCCTCTCTCTCTCTCTCCCTCTCCCTCTCTCTTCCCCTCTCCCTAAGAGCGGGAAAGCTGACGTGTTAACACCTTCCCTCCGGCAGGGTGCGAGGTGTACGGCTTCGTGTGCTACCTGCTGGGGATCGCCACCATCACCTCCATGGCCGCCCTGGCCGTCGTCAGGTACCTGAAGACCTGCTCCCTCGCCTACGGTAAGCTGAGGACCGCGCTGAGGCCGACACGTAGAGGGAGGGAAAGGAGACGAGAGGTAGGAAAGGACGGAGCGAAAGAAGGGATATGGGGAGTTAAGAGAAGCAGAACTGGAAGACAAACTGAACTAACGGAATGGGAGAATGGAGATATGTGGTGGAGAGAGGAGGAATACAAAACATGAAGCGACAATAAGGTACAGACGGAGTAACAGATAACAGTACGAGGACAGGAATAGTGAAGTAAAGAGAGATATATTCACTAGCCCCCCCTTCCTCACACACACACACACACACGCACACATAAACACACACACACACACACACACACACACACACACACACACACACACACACACACACACATACAATGTTGAGAGGCGGGACCAAAGAGCCAGAGCTCAACCCCCGCAAACACAACTAGGTGAGTACACACACACACACACACACACACACACACACACACACACACACACACACACACACACTCACACACACACACACACACCCGTGGGGGCTTGACGGCTGGGTGGACAGCGCTTGGCATTCGTAGTCCTAGGGAGGGTCCGGGGATAGATTCCCGGCGATGGCGGAAACAAATAGACAGTTTCTTTCACCCTGATGTTCCTGTTCACCTAGCAGTAAATAGGTACCTGGGAGTTAGACAGTTGCTACGGGATGCTTCCTGTGTGTGTGTGTGTGTGTGTGTGTGTGTGTGTGTGTGTGTGTGTGTGTGTGTGTGTGTGTGTGTGTGTGTGTGTGTGTGTGTAGACCCCACACATCATCAGTTGCACATGCATATTCCCGGCATGGTAGCGGCAAGGCGGCTGGGATTCGGGAAAAGAAGCAACAAGATATATTGAGTTTGTTGATGAATAAAAGACCGAGAGGCCCAGATACTGAGGTCCGGTTACCAATACCACACAGTCTGGACCTGTGGTGGGATGCCAATACGTTTTGGTGCTGTGATATAGTCATTATCTACTTCTATTACACTCAGTTTCACACATGAAACCCCCCCCCCTCTCCTCCCTCTCGTCCACGCTCTAATCCACTCCCTCTGCCTTCTCTCTCCCTCAGGCAGGCGACTGACGTCCGAGCACATGAAGGTGGTGCTGGTAGGGGTGTACATGTACTCAGTGTTCTGGGCGGTGCTCCCACTCTTCTCCTTCGTCAGCGACTTCGAGGTGGAACCCTTCGGCACCTCCTGCACCCTCAACTGGGCCAATCCTGCCAACAGTAAGTTCTCAACGCCCATTTTCTTTCACGTGGCTTGATAATAGTCCAGAAATGTCTTTTTTGTCTCATTTTCTGATGTGTGGTTTGGTCATCATATCCTCAGCCCCGTTATTGTGACTCATCTTCTATACCATTCTATGTCTCTGTTATATTCACTACAACATTAAGGTTACTACGAGGTCTGAAGACTTATACATACTGCAGACGACGAGTCACAATAACGTGGCTGAAGGTATGATGACCAAACCACTTGATAATGCTCCAAGACTGGTCGAAACGTCGTCGTTTCTTCATTTTGTGAAGTGTAGTTTGGTCATGATGTACACAGACGGTCGAACCCCTGACAGGAACAATACGCAGTAATCTGTTAATCCTGTGTTTAAGAACTCCACACACACAAGCCCGTCTGACCTAAGGCCCACACAACTTCGTGGTTCCCCCCAGGTGCCCAGGTGTACATCGTGCTGGTGGTGACGCTGGTGGTGACGCTGCCGGCGGCGGTGATGGTGTGGTGCTACGCCAGGATCCTGCTCCTGGTGCGCCGGAACTACCGCAACAAACTCACCACCCTCCGCAACCCTCCCACGTCCCAACGGCGCTCCGAGCTCCAGATCACACTGGTGAGTGTACGGGATACTACTCCGCACCCTCCCTCCCTCCCTCGCGAGGTCCTGGTGGCCTGGACCTGCTGGTATTGGGCCTCTGTGGACCGTCTTGGATGGCCCCCCTCTTCTAATTCCCCCCCTCCCCCCCACCAAGTATCTCGGGGATACTTGGGAGAATTAGTGGGGGTCAGTATCCCGGCCCCCCCCCACACCACCCCCACAGAGTGCTAGACGCTAGACAGAAACGTCGACCCACGTTTCTCAGAACTGGCCACAACATTAACAGGCAAATTCCCTGAGAACTCGCCCCAAGACAATTTTACAACCCACGACGAAAGGAGTAATTTGATGGCCATAATTTAATCTAAAGTTCCTTTCCAGATAGTCTTTTACCCCGTGAATTTTACCGAGGCAATCTCAGAAGTTATTATAAAAGTCAAATTAGAGTGTTGGATTTTATATAGGTGGTCGAGAAGGTCGCAGGAGGCGCTCTTGTGGTGGCAAATATTGGCCGACTTTATGGTGTCCCTCCTGTGGCACAAGTGTCAGCGACGTCACCCCTGGCTGACGACAGTGTCGGGGACGTCACCCCCGGCTGACGACAGTGTCGGGGACGTCACCCCCGGCTGACGACAGTGTCAGGGACGTCACCCCCGGCTGACGACAGTGTCGGGGACGTCACCCCCGGCTGACGACAGTGTCGGGGACGTCACCCCCGGCTGACGACAGTGTCAGGGACGTCACCCCGGCTGACGACAGTGTCAGGGACGTCACCCCCGGCTGACGACAGTGCCAGGGACGTCACCCCCGGCTGACGACAGTATCAGAGACGTCACCCCCGGCTGACGACAGTGTCAGGGACGTCACCCCCGGCTGACGACAGTGTCAGGGACGTCACCCCCGGCTGACGACAGTGTCAAGGACGTCACCCCCGGCTGACGACAGTATCAGAGACGTCACCCCCGGCTGACGACAGTGTCAGGGACGTCACCCCCGGCTGACGACAGTATCAGAGACGTCACCCCCGGCTGACGACAGTGTCAAGGACGTCACCCCCGGCTGACGACAGTATCAGAGACGTCACCCCCGGCTGACGACAGTATCAGAGACGTCACCCCCGGCTGACGACAGTATCAGAGACGTCACCCCCGGCTGACGACAGTATCAGAGACGTCACCTGGGGGAAAAGTATATTAGGGAAAAGTCTGGGTAATTAACTGTCGTTTCGCCTCGATATTGTCTGAGCATCATCAGTGTGATGATGCGATGAGATGATGAGAGAGACACACTGATGAGAGCATCAGTGTGTCTGGTCTCTCTCTCACACACACCAAGCTCAGGGCTCAGCATGGAGAACTCTCATTAATCACCTCATTACTCAAATTGAAGTAAGACTTAATTTTTATGGCTTCTATTAGTTTTGATTAAGATTAGTGATCTTGAGAAAGGGTTTTTCCAAATTCCTTGAGAGAGAGAGAGAGAGAGAGAGAGAGAGAGAGAGAGAGAGAGAGAGAGAGAGAGAGAGAGAGAGAGAGAGAGAGAGAGAGAGAGAGAGAGAGAGAGAGAGAGAGAGAGAGAGAGAGAGAGAGGGCCTAAGTCCCGTGGAGCGCAATGGCAGGATGGAAGCATTTGTTCAAAGTTTCCTTTCACCTGATGCCTCTGTTTACACAGCAGCAAATAGATAATTAGGAAGTTAGACAATTATGGGCTGCATCCTGAGGATGGTCAGTAGTAGGCTTAGTAGTAGGCCTAGTAGTTACACACACACACACACACACACACACACACACACACACACACACACACACACACTCGCCCCCACGTCAACCCCGGGGAGTGTTGACTGGTTATCAATACTGAGGAAGGTACAGGATCAGTTGTGTAATAATAAAAGAAGAGTTCAGGTTTTT
Source organism: Procambarus clarkii (assembly GCF_040958095.1). Lineage (NCBI taxonomy): Eukaryota > Metazoa > Arthropoda > Malacostraca > Decapoda > Cambaridae > Procambarus > Procambarus clarkii. The sequence goes on from NC_091193.1 coordinate 21,611,372, forward strand.
TGTTAAGGCAAGTTTTAAGGAAACTCTTCACACAGCCAGACTGTTACGGGGAAGTTCTTATCTTTAATTTGTCCTCAAGTTTCTGCATGACAATTTTCTTTGTTGTTGCTATATTTCTTTTCCCGGCGATTTTGACTATTTTCTCAGATTCATAAAGAGAGAGAGAGAGAGAGAGAGAGAGAGAGAGAGAGAGAGAGAGAGAGAGAGAGAGAGAGAGAGAGAGAGAGAGAGAGAGAGAGAGAGAGAGGAGAATGTTTAATACATCTTCGTCACAAGTTCAAATGCATTTATGGAGACAATAAAATACATCTCAAAGGGATAGAGTAGCTTAAGTTATTTCTATCCACCTTCACTCTCCTCGTACTGCAGACGGACGTTGCCACACCAAGTATTTTACAAATGCCTTGTACTTCACGTCGTCCCCTCCTCTACCACTCAGTACACCTGTCCCCCTCTCACGTGTGGCGCAGGTGTCCGGGCTGGTGTGTGCAGGGTTCCTGGTGGCGTGGCTACCCTACTGCCTGGTGTCCGTCGTGACCGGCCTCATGGGACACCAGGCTCCTGTCTACGTCACCCTGGTGCCTGTCCTGCTGGCTAAGTCCTCCTGCGCCTACAACCCCGTCATCTACGTCTTCGTTAACGCCAGGTACAGGTGAGTCGGGCAGGTGATACAAGGTGACGTAGTTACACCCCCCAAGTCGACACAAGGGAGAGGGAATGTACTCCTCTGCATACATGTGGCCACTTTCAGCTATGTAAATTATACCCATAGTCATACAGGGAGTTCACGTCGGGATGGAAAGTCATACGGGGAGATATAATCAGTCAACCCGCACTTGCAAACGGCCATAAATATACTCTCAAAGAACACGGCTGGAGATCAATTGCAACGCTCCGAGTGCATCATGTGGGCAAGCTTTAAGGGTCTAGTGACCGAGTATTCAATAATGTAGTGTGTGTAGCATGACCCAGTTCCTGGTGGCAGCTGAGCACCTCAAGTGCTCAGAATCGTCACACAGGTAGCCACCGGTCACAGGTAACGGTAACCTGTGGATGACTGTTGGAGCATGGTTGGTCTTGTGCAGCTGTGAGCGAGTGCTGGAGCATGGTTGGTCTTGATATTTGTTTGTGTTTAATTAATATATAACATTTGTATACGATATTACTCAACTTTGTGTCTACGGGCTGATGATCCACTCCACCCGCCCCCCCCCTCCATGATAGTGAGGACGAGGCTATGATAATGAGATGAATAATGTATGAGTGAATCAGCTGTGTCGCGTGGGGGGATTGAATGAATGGAATCATCAACCCAGGCTTCACATGGGAATGTTCTTGGCTGTGGCTTACTCAAACCGTAATAAATAAATTTTGAACACCATCAAAAGTAGATGCATATTTATCAATTACACGAATTACGAACAGTCCTGAGAACAGTGAACAGTTTGTATAATTGTTCATTATGTTTCACTTCCCTCCTGTCTTATCTCTGTGTTCATCCCCAGAAAGGAGATGCTGGGGATCCTTCAGAAGCATCTGAGCCCCTTGATGTGTTGCCTGCGGGGACAGGAACGTCATGACGAAGACGATGACGAAGGTGAGTTGTTGGGAGGTGTAGAGGTACGCCTCGAGGCGAGCTAGTAAGAGACAATAAGAGTAATAAGAGGCAGCAATGTTAATACAGTACTAGTCAATACACTACCCTGACGCGGGCACATTATTGTACTCCCTGCAGAGTCGTCCCAAGAGGTGAAGTCAGTGTACATGACCCGCACCTACAGGGAGTCGCCCATCCTGGAGGAGGACCTGTCCACCACCATCGCCGTCGGCACCAGACTCCAGCGGGTCCTCGCCACCGCCGCCGACCTCACACCTGCAGCCACACTCAATCTGGACCTTACCGCCATCTCTGCTGGTATCAACCTCAAGCCGGACGTCGACACCTCCGCCGCCGACCTCACCCAAACAACCAGACTAAAGCCGGACCTCACCATCACAAGTGCCAGCCTCCCACCGGACCTCACTACTACCCTTGCGAGCCACAGCCTCCAGCCGGACCTCCAAGGGAGCGTGGCCGCACCTCTCAGCAACTGACCAGGTTCCTGGCCGCGCCCAGCACATGTAGTAGGAAAGGCAGGTCTGGGGGCGGGTACACCGCTCTCCTGGACGGTCCTCTGCTCGTTAACATTATGAAGACTTCCAATTGTGATGCCTCAATCAAGAATTGTCCTTACGACCAGTCTACAGACTAAAGTTTTCTTCAAGTGGTGTCATGGATTTCTCGTCACCTGTACACATACACGCACGCACATCTTCATTCTCAAGGCTTCAAACACATAAGTGTCCTAGTGATGACAATGATCTAAAACTCAATTATTTTGAAATTCAGTATTCCCCTTGAGCGCAGTTTCCGTCCAGGTCAGTGGACTAGAGAGCTGTACCATCAACACCCTCGTAGCTACATGTTCTTACTCCTTCAGACACCCTACGAGAGTCGGCCATAACAGAGCTCTCCGGTAGACGAGGTAGAATAACGAGTGACAGAGGGACCGGCTGAGGTCTCCAGGAAGGGGGGCTAGTGTGTCACCGTCAGCCTCCAGCTACTCTGCTCCGGACACTGATAACCATGAATTTGTTTCCTTCCTCACTGGTCAAAAAGAATTCGTGCAGTTTGGTCCACGGTGCTCCAGCTGTCGTAGCAATATTAGCAGCAAAAGCGGACCCTCCGCAGTTCCTCCTTCATAAATCCGTCGCCAAGACGCACACACACTAACAAAATGTCCCCTAGTTTTGGCAAGACTCGAGGCGACGTACCATCCGGGTCATCTTGGTGCTTAATGTCCGTAGAGCTTCGTCAACTTAGTTTAGAGAAGGGGGAGGAAAAAGAAAATGGGATGCAAGCTCCCAGACCAATGAATGACGATCTTGACGATTAGTCCAGCCATAAGGATGAGCCATGCACGCGGAGGCAAGTCACAGCACGGAAAGTCATGATAACCATCCCTCGACCCTCGAGGTACGACCCTTCCCCCCGACACCCCTCCCAACTACCCTCTCCTCCTTCATCAACCCTCCAACCCCTCCTCTTCTAAAGTTAAAACGTAAAGATGAAGCGAAATTTTAAAGACGTTGAGGAATGTGAAGAGAAGATCCCATCGGAATAGGGTCAAAATAACTATTGTGCGAGAGATCAGTAAAAGGAAATGGCTGGAGAATCTAGGAAGTACATGTGACCACCGACACGTGCAGGACATGTTCGTCTAAACTAGTATTCTAGTCTAGAAGTTAGACTAGTTCTTCTAGACTTCTAGACGCCAGGAGTAGACAGGTTGAACGTCATTTCTCACCGAGGATCAGAAGAATACAACCGAGGCTCGTCCCTGTGGTGGGCACTACAGCCTCCAAGAGTGAGAGAGATGATCTCATCTTTAGACGAAGACAATTACGTATACATCTTACTCTTCTTCTGAATATTTGTGAACTGTGTGAAGCGTTTTAAGCCAGTATGGATTTGGTTGGACCCACGAAACTGGCTTTGACAGTCTACCTCTGACCCTTCTCAATACGCATTTCAATTCAATTTCTTTATTGTGCACCCCATACCCATCCCGTGGGCGGTGGTGGAAAGGGTTACAGAGGAACATAATGGGTTCAGGAACTGAGCAAGTAACAATCTTTTGAAGCTAGTTACACACTTATTAATGTTATATATATATATATATATATATATATATATATATATATATATATATATATATATATATATATATATATATATATATATATATACATGTACATATATATACAATCATTTACACAAATGGTGGGGCAAATATTATATACTATGCACCCAAGAATAAAATAATTATATTCACGTTTCTTTAGAGCAACACCTAGGCCTGATAGCAAGGTTCTCTATGCTGACAAGTCTGTAGCGGCTCAGAGCATCAATATTATAATCCCCGACAGAAGCTCTCCTGTACAAAGGAGGATCTTTGCTTCTTTGGTAGGTGGTAGATATTCCACCTACCCCCCTCCCCCCCCCCCCAGTCTTTAAAGTTTTCATAATTAGCGGAACCTATATTTTTTTGTAATTACTGTATTAATAATTGCAAATATACAAGGTACACACATATATATATATATCATTTGCCTGACGTGTTTCAAATAAACGATATGGAAATTATAATCTTCGTTTTCTTTGTAATCTAAATAATACACAGTAATCATAAGGGCAGACTAAAGGGAAGAGAAGCAAGGTTGTGCAATGTAGTCGGGTTCCACCCGCTAGGTTGTTATTGTTTTAGATTCAGCTACTCTGAACCCTACTACACTCCACTACCTTGTTGGTCTGGTCCACCTACCCAAGCTTGGCGCCCTGGAGAGGTCAACCTCGGCAACTAGAGGGCAACTCCATAGTCTCCCAGGACTGCTGGATGCCTATTACTCGGAACAAAAAGTTCCAAATAGCACGGGCTATGGTGAGGCCGAAGTGAACTTACCTGGCACAGGAGCGAGGCTGAAACTGTGTGCACCCGAAACGTTGCTGGGCTGTTCCCAACGGCAGGATAGATGCATTTGGGCAACGTTTCCTTTCACCTGATGCCTTTGTTCACCTAGCAGCAAGCAGATACCCCGGGAGTCAGGAAACTGTTGTAGGTTGAATTCTTGGAGAGGCCAGTAATTGCTTAATTAGTTTCCTGTCCCCCGACTGTTGGAAACAATGTAAGTTACGTGCTTATCTGCGAGGCCGCGCGCGCGCGCCTGCCCGCCAACAATTGCTGGGGTGCTGATGATTAATTATTTATATAGAAGTTTCTTTTATAATCTTCGCTGACCGCTCACATGCGGATGTGTTGGTCTCTTATTATTATAAACCATTTAAACTTGACATTTATTTATATTATTATGATTAACTCTAAAATAGCACGTCCAATCACTTGGGCTAAACGGTAGAGCGGCGGTCTCACTGCATGCAGGTCGGCGTTCAAGCCCCGACCGTCCACAAGTGGTTGGGCACCATTCCTTCCCTCCGTCCCATCCCAAATCCTTATCCTGACCCCTTCTAAGTGTTATATAGTCGTAATGGCTTGGCACTTTCTCCCTAATAGTTCCCTCCAAAACAGCCCTTCTTAGCTCATTAATTACCAACACTGGTGGCCAATTTTCTTCTTATGTTCATTGTAAATTCACAGGACAGGGGAAAACTTTTTAAGTAAAGTTTTCGATCTTTGCTTCGATTATAAATTATTTGATGTTGGAATTTACTTATTTCACTACAGTACTTCTTTGATTCAATTGCTTTTCTAAGCAAAATGCTTAGGGAGGATTTTGACGAAATTCCTAAATACTAAATTCTCACCTACTGTTAAAATTCCCAGTAACTAAAGATATTCGGTATATCATGTTTCCTTCTGTAGGTTCTGTAAGCTTTTATATTAGAAGTGATCTTAAGAAGGTAAGAGGTACCAGATCAAAGGGTAAAGGATCTCTGTTTTTAAAATAGTTTCCAATATTATGATTATTGATAAACACGAAATGAAGCTAATTTGTGGACAGTAATGTTTAATAATGTTAAATGTTCAAACTGTAATGTTCGCTACGTGGGCAATACTCACCCTGTCATCACTATCAAAAGGACAAATGCTCGTTAATCCAGCCGCCAAACCCCAGCTGTTTATGAATGAAAAAAAACAGGTTTACACACGACTCACAACTGATGATATTCGAACATTTCTAGCAGAATGCTTCGCCGATGACCTCTGTTCGAACCACAACGCTGTAAATGCTTCACCCACGTGCTTCAATACAAACTCTCGCCAACAGAACCTAAACCATTTAACCTAGCCTACATTTTACTACACATATAAAAGTATTAATATAATAATATTAACTTGTATATGAGAACAAAACCAAGTTTAATGTACAGCGTATAAAATTGTTGAATGGTCTCAGGAAGACGGCCGCCGCTGTAACGAGCTTGGGTCTGAGGACAGGTTGTTCCAGTAATAGCCAACAGATCCTAACCACCTGAGCTGACCTAAGTTAAGCCTAACTATTAAACACATATTAGCATGTAATATTACCTTCAAACGCCGAACGTTAAAATTGACGAATGCGTCTTTGAGTTGGGCCGCCGCCTGCACGGGCCTAGCTCGAGCACAGGTAGTAAATACCTCAGGAAACCTAAAACATTGTATCTGTGAACATATAGACATCTCTTACCTTACAGATTTGCCCTCTTAGGCAAGTTGTGTCCTCTGTTATAAGAGATGACTAAGAAGCCGGCAGCACCCCCCCCCCTCCCTCCTCGCACTCACAGCGCTATCACTCCACTGACAGCCGGCTGTCATAGACAAGACCTCAACGTCTTGGAGCAGCTGAACAACTCCGAGTCCTCGACCCAGTTGTTCAATCACTAATACAGCCCATTCTCATAAACAAAGGCCAACGTACATTCCATTGCACCCGCCAAAGTCTTTATTTATGAATGAAAAACAGGTTTACACACGACTCACAACTGATGTAGTTCGAACACTTCCGGAACAAGTGCTTCACTGACGACTTTTGTTCGAACCACAACACGGTAAATACTTCGTCCACGCACTGTTATTAATTAATAGACAATTAATTTTGTATTATAATTTATTTGATAATATTTAGGAACTAGTTATATTGCAGGAACAATACAAGTATAGAGGTGTGTGGTTAATAACACTGAAACGTTGAAATATCTGTAAAGAAATAGACTTCATTACTTGACGTTATAATGACTAGCATCTTCTCCAATAAGTTACTTTCCTTTGTTATATAAAGAGTTGTTAAAGATCGACGTGGTTGTAGATCTCGTGTTACGAGTTGTGGGTTGTAGCTCTAACGTATTGAATTTCACTTGAAAGTTTCTTAGGTTGCCATAGCAACCATTCTGGGCAGCTGTTTATATGTTGCTGGAACGGGATTGTCTGTCAATAGCTTGGACCAATAGCCTGCATCAGTAGCTTAATTAGACCAATAACCTGGTTTAGATATGCTGATATAGATATAGATAGATAATGTTAGGTATAATTAATACATGTGAACATCTGCTACAATGATTCACTATAATAAGATATGTTGTATCTTATTTTATTTGTTTGATTGCGAAAACAAATTTCAAGCATAATAAAGGCCAGTAGCGGGCTCTTCAAATTAACTGCATCAGTGGGAAGCTTTTTTTTAAAATTAGCTGCTTCAGTAGTAACTCCTGTAATTAGCTACTAGAGTGAGAAACTTCGAGTTAGCTATAAGACTACGACTGGTTAGAATCTAAGTTTAAGAAGGACTGCATGTCACCTAGGATGTCCTTCTGCCCTTCTTTTTCTGCGCTAAGAAGTGTATTAACTAGTGGTAGGGGAAAGAGAACAATTGTTCATACTTTCAGCTCATTGTAATCTAGTAGTAGTAGACATCCATCAGTCTCAGGAGACTGGTGTTGCACTCTGGAGTGGCCTCACCAGGGCGCAAAGCCAGGGTAGGTTGACATGGAGGAGAAGCTGTTACCCAGGCAGCAGGTCTAGCTAGAGTTAGTCTAGTTAAGCGAAATTAGGACACACGTGGTTGATTATTATGTCGGTGAGATCCCTTCACGGCGACATTAGTTCCTTAAAACAATTAATCCGATTAATTTTTATGTTTATAACTCTATGACGTGTGATGATATACAACATCTGAAGCGCAGCGCCTGTATAGTTACAATATTATTTTTCCTCCGTTCAGTTGACATATAAAATAAACTGGTTTTAATATGGTGCATTTGCAGGAATATTTTACTTTATGTCTCCGTCGTCATTATCCCAGGGCAAGATGCTGTTCATGTTGCCCACGTTCTCCGTTGCTCGCTTCTTCATCTTCTGGCTAGCCACAGAGGTCTTGGGGCGCTCCTTCTCCTTAGCCCTCACCTCGTCACGCGTGGAGTCTGACCCGGACTGGAGGCCCACACTGAGGTCATCCTGCGTCTGCTGGTCGGCGCCAGAGGCACTTTCCTCCGAGCTGCTTGATGGGCCGACTTTATTCTTGCTTCGTCGCGGCTTCTTCTCCGCCCACTTCTCGCCGTTGTCGTCGACACTTGCGTCTTCGGGGGCCGCGGGAACAGCTTCCTCACTCTTCTTTCCCTTTCTGTTGTCCTTTTTCTCGCATACTTCGGGCTTCTGGTCATGAGTCGTGGCCTGGGACTTAGTCGTCACCGGGACTTTCACCGCATCCACCTTGCCCACTGGGTCGTACTTTTCGGTGAAGGTCATGGCGAATCGTGCGGGAGTCTTGCGAGCGGAGCCGATGCGTCTCATTTTGGCGGACGTCAGCCGAGGCCGCGGCATGATAGCGGGGACTTCAGCAACCTCAGGCTTTACAGGGGCCTTTGGGGTCTTGGAGGCAGCGGCAACCGGAGCTTTCCCTGTGGCCGGTGCTGCTGCTGCCTTCGCCCCGGAGGTGGTGGTGACGGAGGCTGTTTCCGTTTCTGCCTGGATGATGATCCGCGGCTTGGAGAGGCGGCGGGCCTCCAGCATGTCGGTGTCGGAGTCATCGGAGTCTCCGCCACCGAGGGCAGAAGCCAGCAGTAGTTCCTCGTCGTCCAGGAAAGCTGGGTTGTCGTATCCTTCAGAGTCGCGTCGCTTCTTCTTCTTCTTCCTCTCAGGGACGACTGGCAGGTGTGCAGGAGGAGCTAGAGTATTGGGCGCCTGGCCAACCATATTGGGCTTCAGAGGATCGTCATCGACGCCGTCCCCGGAGAAGTCGAGATCGTGGGTGAAGGCAAGCTGGTCGATGGCGCCAGTGAGGGCACCGAAGCCGTCCATCTCGTCGTTGGGGTCGACACTGTCGGTGGCGAACATGGTCTGGTTGAGAGCGTCACCCAAGATGTCCCCGGTGGCGGGGCCAGTCTCCGTACCCAGGAGACCACCGTAACCCTTCTTCTTCGCAGGTCTGGGGAGAGACAAAGCTGTTGTAGCTCGCAGGAGCCGGGATGCGAACAAAAAATTGAAAACATGTTTAAAAGAGCATTCTGATGATGTAAGTTATATTGCCAACAACAGGATATATAACAAATATTTCTTAGTGGTAAAAGTAATCACTGTGCTTAAAACTGAAAATTATTAGCTTTATCAAAATTTCTATTTCAAAAGTCTATAAATTTATACCGATCAAGGAGCTTAAGTGATAGGAAAGTAACAGTAGGTGTACTCTAGACCAGCAGGTGCCCAACCACTTGGGGTGGACGGTAGAGCGACGGTCTCGCTTCATGCAGGTCGGCGTTCAATCCCCGACTGTCCAAGTGGTTGGGTGCCATTCCTTCTTTCCCCCGTCCCATCCCTAATCCTTATCCTGACCCCTTCCCAGTACTATATAGTCGTAATGACTTGGCGCTTTCCCCCTGATAGTTCTCTTCCCTAGGCCCAGTATGAACGGTGCTCTATACAGGAGCTTCATTTACTGGAAAGTCTACTTACATTCTTCTTAAAGACAGCGCGAGTGTGTGCTATTTGGATCTGTTTCATAGTCAGGTTTTGTAAAATTTAAAATATCTGCGGGAAAACAATTTTGAAAATAAAAGTGTCTGGTAGATACAGGTGTGAGGCAGTTACAGGGTGTGAGGCAGTTACAGGGTGTGAGGCAGATACAGGTGTGTGGAGGGTGTGTGTGACGTACCCCTTGACAGGTGTGGAGGCAGCGGTCTGAAGGCCCCACATCTCCCGCCGGAGGAACTCTCCAGACACTCCCCGACGTTGTAGGGCGTCGATGGTGACCCGACCCACACGCTGCCAGAGGTCAGGTCAGGTCAGGCAGGGTCACAGGCGAGGGTCACAGACAAACACAAAGAGAGAAATGAGTATGAAGATGCGAAACAGCCGTGGACAAAAAATATATTGTTTATGGAATAAAATTGATAAAGTTCCCTCGTCCCCGGGACCTTCCTCATCCCAAGGACCTCCCTCGTCCCCCAGGACCTCCCTCGTCCTCCACACAGCAACCACTCTACCACAACATCAACCCCTCCCACCACAATAGACCTGACTCCTCCCCACACTATACAACAGCCCGTATACTCCACCTTAAGGACCGTACCTTCCAGTTACTAAGGGCTCCCTTCCTCTGCTTGGCCTTGGTCTTGTCCTTGCTCTTGATGACCATGACGCCCAGGCTCTCCTCGCCTCCGTCACCGCCGCCTCCTATAGGCAGGCTGTACATGTACAGGTAGTCCTTGGCCTTCTCCTGAGAGATGGCTCGCTCCAGGGCGATCACGATCTTCGCCCACTGCTCCCGGGGGAGGGAAGGTCATAGGTGGTACAGTGCTGACCCTCGTGCTGGTAACCATTCATCCTAATACTTGTGTATAGTTGTTATAATAACAGGAGTATTGATAATAGTATTGTAAATTATGTGATCGAAAATAATCTTTCTCTCTCTCTCTCTCTCTCTCTCTCTCTCTCTCTCTCTCTCTCTCTCTCTCTCTCTCTCTCTCTCTCTCTCTCTCTCTCTCTCTCTCTCTCTCGTCTTTTTTATTACCCAATTACTATTTGTTTCAGGTCAACAAGCATCACATGTATGTAATGAATGAATACACTGGATGTGAATGCACATATTTCAAGTAAAACATTTATGATTCGAGTGCTCTATTTCACGGTGAATGTGTCAGTCCTGTAGAACCCCGCGGGTGTCAGTCCTGTAGAACCCCGCGGGTGTCAGTCCTGTAGAACCCCGCGGGTGTCAGTCCTGTAGAACCCCGCGGGTGTCAGTCCAATGAGCTGTGAGGAAGATGTTAGTCTAGCAGAGAGAGAAAGTGAGGATGAGTACAGCGATATACTCACGGCCTTGACCCACTCCTTCTCGGACATGGAGATGACGGTGCTGTAGGTGTTACCCATCATAGCGATGAGCATGTTCAACAACATGATGGGCAGCATGATGGTGAACACGAGGAACACGAACTTGCTCATGGCGCTGTAGATGTTGAGGTTCATCCCGGCGTACTGTGGAGACGAACCCGGCCGTCGCCGGCGGCGCTCTTAATTGGCGCCAGTGATCGGTGTTGTCTTCACTCCCGCCACACAACTCCCACACTAGTTAGTACACACACTGGGACGGTCACAGGGGGGGAGGGGGGACACCTGCGTCACCACAACAGTCGCACGTCACCACAACAGTCACAGAACACCACACACGTCACCACAACAGCCACAGAACACCACACACAACAGCCACAGAACACCACACACGTCACCACAACAGCCACAGAACACCACACACGTCACCACAACAGCCACAGAACACCACACACGTCACCACAACAGCCACAGGACACCACACACGTCACCACAACAGCCACAGAACACCACACACGTCACCACAACAGCCACAGAACACCACACACGTCACCACAACAGCCACAGAACACCACACACGTCACCACAACAGCCACAGAACACCACACACGTCACCACAACAGCCACAGAACACCACACACGTCACCACAACAGCCACAGAACACCACACACGTCACCACAACAGCCACAGAACACCACACACGTCAGCCCGCACTTCATCTTTGATGTAGCCAGACAACGCGATATACAGAGTTCAAGAAAATGTACAAAATAACACAATATGGCAAATTGAAAATCAAACGTTTTAATTAAGGAGATAAATATCGGAGGATGAGGATTGGGCTTAAGGAGGAGGAGGAGGATAAGGAAGAAAAGAGGAAGGAGAAGAGTAAGGAAGGTGTAGAGGAAGTAGAGAGGAGACTCACGTCATAGTCGCCGAGGGTCATGTGGAAGAGAGCCATCCAGGTGGTGCCATAGGAGGCGTACTTGCTGTCCTTGTCATACTTGGGGCTCTTGTAGAGGAAGTAGAAGGCCTCGGAGAAGCCCAGCAGCATGATGAAGTAGATGATGGAGAAGGTGAACATGTCGCCCGTGATCATCTTGTAGATCATCACCACGAACGGCCCCGTCAGCTTCAGCGCTCTGCCAGAGAAAGAGAGATAAAGAGTGAAAGTGAGAGAGAGAGAGAGAGAGAGAGAGAGAATGTAAGAAAGAGCGAGAGTGAGCATGCGGGTGAGGGTAGGTGAAAAAAAGAGAGAGATTTATTGATTGGTTTCTTCAGGCGCCATGGCAACGAGTTCATCAGGGGCTCTAGTATTCAAATATTCATCTGGCTCTTGGATGAAACAACACAGCCTTGCTATACCTGCTCCACTTCCCAACAGGATGAATGAAACTAGAGCGAAAGGAGGGGGTGGGGGGAAAATAGGGCTCTATGACTTTACTGAACGACGGTGCTCCTTCTTGGAGGATGGGACACGCTTTGTCTGTCTCCTATTACGTGGTAAGAAAGAGGGCTTCAGAAGTCACACTCAACTGCTCTCAGGAATGTCTGAAAACCTGGCACTCCCTCCCCGAAGAAATAGGTGCTTAGAGCAAGAAGGTCAACTGAAAATGGTAGAAGTTAAGACAGAGAAAATGATTGTCGAGGGAGACCTCTGAAACCCACAGTTTTTTTTTATGAACATCGTCAAGAACCTTCAAGAATGTACTTATAAAACAAAACAAGGTACACTTGAGCAGACATACAAGGGGACACCTTTGCATGTGGTCAATTGCAAATATTAGTGCAAAGGTGCAGTGCAGAGGCTGAGGGGTGGCTAGTGGCGCTCCTGAACTCGAACTAAGACTTACCCGGCGAAGAACATGAGCATGAACCAGGACCCGGCCACGGCGTAGGAGAGGAGCTCGTCCTCGAGGGCCCTGAGGACCAGCATCTCGGGCTTGAAGAAGTAGACGATGCGACAGGGAACCACCAGCATGATGAGCAGGTTGGCTACCATGAAGATGGCCTTAGGAGCGTTGCCGGCCTGGACACAACGGGAGAAGGGGCCTCCTGTTAGATATTAACGGGTGGACACAATAAAAGTAGCCACCTGTTAGACAATATCCCGCCTGGACAGGTCGGGAAAATCGTCCACCTGTTAGACATTAACTCCTCCAGGAAAAACTAAATTACTTTCAACCTTTTAAACGCCGTTGAAGTTTTCGTATGCTAAAAAGCAAGACCTAAATTAAACATTTTTAATAACGCACAATTTTGTTCAAAGAGCAAACTTTTGTTAACGCCGCTTTAGAACGTGAAAAAATTTCTGTTATATATAAAACAGCCAATTGAGAATATACACAAAAAGTTTGTCATATTTTAAGACGGCTACAAAAAAGACACCAGCCACATAACATGGCTGACGCAGCCTGACGCAGCCTGACGCGAGGTACATGTCTGACGCCAGACTTTCAGCCTGTTGACCACGTCCCTCATGAAGGCCATGCTCCAGTACCACTCACCAAGCCCCTCATGAAGGCCATGCTCCAGTACCACTCACCAAGCCCCGCATGAAGGCCATGCTCCAGTACCACTCACCACGCCCCTCATGAAGGCCATGCTCCAGTACCACTCACCAAGCCTCGCATGAAGGAGGAGAGCCCCTGGTTCATAATCTCCTCCCCCTGCTGGAAGACGACGTAGGAGATCACTCCGGCCAGGGTACCTCCCTCGAAGCAGTACCTGGCGATGCTCTTGAAGTCATTGTCGAAGAACTCGTCGTAGAGCATCTTCCTTATCTCCGGCTTGTTCTGTCACGAGGAGGTGACAGAACATATATATATATATATATATATATATATATATATATATATATATGTCGTACCTAGTAGCCAGAACGCACTTCTCAGCCTACTATGCAAGGCCTGATTTGCCTAATAAGCCAAGTTTTCATGAATTAATATATTTTCTCTAATTTATTTCTTATGAAATGATAAAGCTACCCATTTCATTATGTATGAGGTCAATTTTTTTTTATTGGAGTTAAAAATAACGTAGATATATGGCCGAACCTAACCAACCCTACCTAACCTAACCTAACCTATCTTTATAGGTTAGGTTAGGTTAGGTAGCCGAAAAAGTTAGGTTAGGTTAGGTTAGGTAGGTTAGGTAGTCGAAAAACAATTAATTCATGAAAACTTGCCTTATTAGGCAAATCGGGCCTTGCATAGTAGGCATAGAAGTGCGTTCTGGCTATTAGGTACGACATATATATATATATATATATATATATATATATATATATATATATATATATATATATATATATACACTTGTAACTCTGCTGCAAGATTATTAGTATATGTAATCTTGCAGCAGTATATATATATGGTTATATGTCACAAAGAAATCACAATTGCATGCTATTTCAAATACAATCATTTTGAGACAATAGAGTGACTCGGACTCGCGTTCTGGTGAATCCCAGACACTTGGCCTAACCGACTCGGCCATGATGGTACAGCATCCGACCAACTCGGTCTCTGTAACCATCAACACTATACCCGGGCACCGCCGGGAACCCCATCTACAACCCTCTCATTCGCATTCCCTACCCTCCACCACCTTCCCTATCCTCCACCACCTTCCCTACCCTCCACCACCTTCCCTATCCTCCACCACCTTCCCTACCCTCCACCACCTTCCCTACCCTCCACCACCTTCCCTATCCTCCACCACCTTCCCTACCCTCCACCACCTTCCCTATCCTCCACCACCTTCCCTATCCTCCACCACCATCCCTACCCTCCACCACCTTCCCTACCCTCCACCACCTTCCCTACCCTTCACCACTCTCTCTACTCTTCATTTTCTCTTTAACCATTTTACCATTTGAACTAAATACTGCCTTCATCAATTTATTTTTCATAAGAGAAACTAACATTTAATCAAAATTTATGCACTGAATCAGTGAGGATTAAGTCTTTTATTTACCGAGATTGGGAAAATGTGTCATTTGCCATTTCATGCAAAGAAGGGTGAGTGGGGTATAGTGTGTGGTGTGGTGTGGGGTGTGGGGTGTGGTGTGGGGTGTGGTGTGGGGGTGTGGTGTGGGGTGTGGTGTGGGGTGTGGTGTGGGGGTGGTGTGGGGTGTGTGGTGTGGTGTGGGGTGTGGTGTGGGGGTGTGGTGTGGGGTGTGGTGTGGGGTGTGGTGTGTGGTGTGGTGTGGGGTGTGGTGTGGGGGTGGTGGAGCTTGAACCTGACCCGGCTATGACTATCCCTGATCACAGACCAGTCACCCTGCAAGGTTTGGTGAGGCTAACTCTAAGCGCCTGGCTCCCAACTTCGAACAGACAAACATTCTCTTTTATAGAATTAGAAGTATCTAAACATGCATGTTATATAACCATCTTTACAGTAACATAATTATTACTTAATAACCAATTTGAATGATATGTCCGTAATTAACCCTGAAGCAAATTAAATAGCCACCTGTATCTATACCATTTCTGCTAAACGATGTGTCGAAGTGAAATTGCCTGGCAAGGTAATTTTTGCTAATTAAATGTAATTCGATCTGATTTGTCAAAGTTATAGCAAAATTGGATAAAGGTATAATGTTGGCAAATATGTCAATACGTCAGCAAATTTGTCCCAATTCCATTAAGAGTGAAAATGCAGATTTCTGTTTATGGCAGGAACAGAGAGAGAGAGAGAGAGAGAGAGAGAGAGAGAGAGAGAGAGAGAGAGAGAGAGAGAGAGAGAGAGAGAGAGAGAGAGAGAGAGAGAGGGAGAGAGAGAGAGAGAGAGAGAGAGGGAGAGAGAGAGAGAGAGAGAGAGAGAGAGAGAGAGAGAGAGAGAGAGAGAGAGAGAGAGAGAGGGAGAGAGAGAGAGAGGGAGAGAGAGAGAGAGGGAGAGAGAGAGAGAGAGAGAGAGAGAGAGAGAGAGAGAGAGAGAGAGAGAGAGAGAGAGACAGAGAGAGAGAGAGAGAGAGAGAGAGAGAGAGAGAGAGAGAGAGAGAGAGAGAGACAGAGAGAGAGACAGAGAGAGAGAGAGAGAGAGAGAGAGAGAGAGAGAGAGAGAGAGAGAGAGAGAGAGAGAGAGAGAGAGAGTGTGGGAACCGACCTGTGAGATTTATATTTATTTAATTTATATGAATTTATATTTACGTTAATTTATATACTTCGATAGCAATTTGTATAATGATAAGTGGACTGTATTTCTGCAATAATCTCAATCTCACAAATCGATCTTCTACACATTAGGGGGGTTTATTAAATTAATATATATGTATGCAGCCAATCAAACTACAGTATTAGCTACATACATTGATGAGGTTCCTTATCTTATAGTACAGCAGGTTAGTCCACCAGGTATAACTAGGGTGTAGACACCAAATTATCCTCTTTGAGGTAGCTTCCATATCACCCAGTAACTGGTGCACAAATCTTGCATCCTCGTCTTGACCTGTCAAAAGTGCGCTAGCTGTGAAGCCAGATACCTATATATGACAAGTATATCAGAGAAAACAGTACATGGAACATGAAGACCTGGCTTAATTACCTTTAGTATGAGGCGATTTCGCGTTCTAACCGGGTCACCCTATATAATGACATTAATGGCCACTAATGATAGATAATGGGTTTCGGAAAGAACACTTAACTTGATTTGTTGACAGCGTGTTGACAGATGGTACACCTTTGGTATCCATAACACTACGTCCAAGTAAAATTAACAGGAGCCGAATTTGCTCCCGTGTGAGCCTCTGGTCTCGTATAACAACAATGGCTGTTTAACACTCCATCCTATTGACGTTACTGGCCGACATTGTCCAGAATGATAGGAGCCGAATTTGCTCCACACGTCTCGGAGGTGACACAACAATGGCTCCCTCTTCCTCACTCTGACGCCTGGCCTACTTTGTCCAGATTTCAGAAAGTGATAGAAGGGTCACATTTACTCTACTTTAATATTGATAATTAAGTTAATTTATATGAGATGTTTTTATGATGGTAAAGTCCAAAGACTAATGTATTTAAGAATAATTCCCACCATAATAGGTGGTGAATTATAATAGTATGTGGTGATGATATCCCGTTTTCTATAGACGGTAATTCCACTACAAGTTACGTTTTCTATGGGTAACTTGTTGGTAATACAGCTATTATCTGTATGATTATTAAATGGTGTCGGATTTTCCGACAGAGAGAGAGAGAGAGAGAGAGAGAGAGAGAGAGAGAGAGAGAGAGAGAGAGAGAGAGAGAGAGAGAGAGACAGAGAGAGAGAGAGAGAGAGAGAGAGAGAGAGAGAGAGAGAGACAGAGAGACAGAGAGAATGACACTGACCCTCTGCATGTTCTTGGGCCCACAGTAGCAAGGACGAAGGTATACAGCAACACTCAGCAGTATCAGCTGGAGCAACATGATGGCTAGACGCTTCAGGAACTGGTTCTGTAGAGGGAGAGAGAGAGGGTTACTGTGGGAGAGACCGCGGGAGAGTATAACACCCACACCTCACCCACCGCAGACCTGCGAGCCACTAACTCACCCTGGCGAAGGTCTTCCACTTCTCCTCCAGGAGCCGCTGGATGATCCCGCCCTCCAGCATGTCCAGGTGCTCGCTCTTCGTGCCGTTCAGTATGATCATGAGGGCGGAGTTCCAGTCTGCGGAGGTGACACAACGCAGTCAACAGAGGCAATAGGGGGAGGGCATTATACATCCTGAGGGGAGACCAACGGAGGCAATAGGGGGAGGGCATTATACATCCTGAGGGGAGACCAACGGAGGCAATAGGGGGAGGGCATTATACATCCTGAGGGGAGACCAACGGAGGTAACGGGAATGGTTTTGTCTGAGGGGAAACGTAAACATTTAACGGAATTTCGCTAAGCTCATAAACTCAAAAATTCCCACAACTTAATTGGCCCTAATCTCACGAGATTTATTCCTCTCACCAATACATCTGTCGATGACGCTGTTTTCAGAATAATATTACTCGTCTCATTACCTAATCTCAAACTCACTTATCTCACATACAGTAAAACTCTGCAATCTCACCTTCAAAGCGCTCTAATATTCTCGTCAATCTCATTCATTCACAAGGAAACATAAATCCCTCCCTCCAAATTCTCTAGCCTCACAAACTCATTAATATACCAAACAGATGCATTAACTCACAGTGAAGCACTAATCCCAACATTCAAACTCATTTATCTTTTAAAAAACAAATTCAACACACTTCCTACTCTACACAGCTAATTGAACTGAACATCCCAAACTCCCTAACCACAAATTTAATTATTTTCCCAAAAATTCACTAATCTACCAGCACAAATTTCCAAATTTTCCAAACTCTTTAGTTTCAATCAAATACTTTAATCACTCCAAACTCGCTTATTTCCACTCAAACATATTGATCTCCCCGCCATCAAATTCCCAAATCTCCCCCTAAACTCAATAAGCTCCCCATAACTAACAAATTTCCTCAATAATTCATTAACGTCGACCTAAACTCACTAATCTCCCCGACAAACTCCATACACTCTTCCCCTCAAAACTTCCTAATCTCCTGAGGTGTTCAGTGGCCGCGAGCTCACTGGTCTCGCCGCTGGGCCGGATGGTGTCGAGGGCGTTGAGCGGGTAGGCGCTGCAGGTGATGTTGGAGTAGCGCCAGAACTCGATGCAGGTGAGCTCCAGCATCTCCTTGAAGATGGTGGAGCGGGCCAGTCTGCAGGCTAGCGTCAGCGGCGTCAGCCCCGCCAGGTTCATGATCCCGTCCTGCGCTGGGAGCCGCGGGTGCCGCAGGGCGTAGGAGAACATCCCCTGCAGGAGGAGCAGCGGTGAGGAGGAGAATCTCTTACAGGAGCATGAGGAGAACCCCGAGAGAAAATCTTCAGCAGCAGGAGAATACAGAGGGCAACGTTCTCTACAGGAGTACAGGAGGGAGGGGGTGGAGACAGGGGGTAGAGACAGGGGGGGGGGTAGAGACAGGGGGGGTGGAGACAGGGGGGGGTGGAGACAGGGGGGGGTGGAGACAGGGGGGGGGGTGGATTCAAGGGGGTGGAAACAGGTGGGGGTGGAGACAGGGGGCTGGAGACAGGGGGGGGGGGTGGAGACAGGGGGATGGAGGAGGCTTAGGGGGGTAGGGATTCAGACAGGGACAGAGGGGAAGGGAAGAGAGCATTAACCGGCTCTTTTAACAATTATTTACATTCAGATTAAATAAATAAAACTTTTGAGATCCATAAAAACAAGTAACATATATTTTTGTATTTAAATTCTGAAGCGATGCTGCTTCCGGTCAGGCAACTCTCCCCCCCCCCCTCCCCAGAGGCTATTCACAAATCCCTTTCATCACTCAAGCGCTTACTCATCTTTACTCTAAATTAAAAAATTTAATTCCTTTGTACCCGAGATAAGGATAATTTAATTATTATTATTCACAAATACATACAGATACATATACATACTCATAAAGAGCCTCTGCACCCTCATTGTCACCTTCACTCACACAGTGCATCACTCACGTATGTCAGACTAGTTCTGGAATATGCAGCACCAATGTCAACCATGTCAAAGGCAGCTGGGAGGGCATGAACGAGGGGGACACATGTACATAAGAACAGAATATAAGAGTAAATGGAACGGTAGAAGCCCTTCTTGACTTTCACGAGATGCCTCATGCTTATATCCACCCAAACTCATTCATATATTTGTCTAACCTACGCTTGAAACCTTATTTACTGACTTTGGTTTGAGAGACTGGGCCCAGGAGCTGATGCACGACTCCTGCAGGTATATAGGAGAACACCACAATAAATTCCTATATCCTGCCCACAAACGCTATGCGTGTCAGTGGCTTGGCATGAATGTAAAATTCTTATGTAATCTCACCAACCCATTGTACCTTCTTGTGAATAAAGTATTATTATTATTATTATTATTATAAACTAATGTCCGGTTCACGATAACAATCACCGTTTAAAAGTGATCACATTTGTTTAGTGTTGGGTCATGTAATGGTGATAGTCACGATTTTTTTTTAAAGGGAAACGAACGTAACTGAAAATGTTATATATCTCTGTCTGTCTGTCTGTCTGTCTGTCTGTCTGTCTGTCTGTCTGTCTGTCTGTCTGTCTGTCTGTCTGTCTGTCTGTCTGTCTGTCTGTCTGTCTGTCTCTCTCTCTCTCTCTCTCTCTCTCTCTCTCTCTCTCTCTCTCTCTCTCTCTCTCTCTCTCTCTCTCTCTCTCTCTCTCTCCATCAACGATCACCACCCCAGGGAAGCTCTCCGTCCCATTTATTTCACAGAAATTAATAACAAAGTGCGTTAGCAAGTATTTAACAAAAAAAATCCGACGAATGCGAAAATAATATCGTCAAACACTTGCCTCGACTGCGTGTGTTCGCTTAGAATAACAGCAGCCTGTTATTATTCCTTGTTTATGTTGGACGTGTAAACAAGGGAGTGTTGGAGGTATAGTTGTGGCACCAGAGACCCACAAGTGGCACTAGAGGCTCACACGTGGCACCAGAGACCCACACGTGGCACCAGACACCCACACGTGGCACTAGAGGCTCACACGTGGCACCAGAGACCCACACGTGGCACCAGAGACCCACACGTGGCACTAGAGGCTCACACGTGGCACTAGAGACCCACACGTGGCACTAGAGGCTCACACGTGGCACCAGAGACCCACACGTGGCACCAGAGACCCACACGTGGCACTAACCACATCATACGTTAACTACCCAAAATACAGGAAAATATCAAGCCTGCCACATTCACCTGCGGTTCTACTGTCAATAAATATACCGCGAGAACAAGAAGAAGTAAGATTCGTAAAGAACTGGTGTTCTTTCTGGAGGTGGAAGTGAGTGAGGAGCTCACCAGTTGGTTGCAGACGACCACCATGTGCAGGATCATGTTGCCGAAGGAGTCCTGGGCGTTGGGGTCCGCTCCGAAGTCGAGGAGCTTGTTGTAGACGGTCTCGTTGCCCAGACAGGCGGCCCAGGAGAGCGGGTACTCGCCCAGGTAAGCCAAGCCCTCGTAGTCAGTGTTCTCGGGGCCCGGCGGACACGTCACTTGCTGGTCCTTCGGCAGGAAGAAACTCCCTGCAATGTTGAGAGGAATTAAGAGAAGGTGTGAAGCACTAGAGACGGTTGAGTCTGTGCCTGAAATACAAAATAAATATGAGTCTGTGTATTCTGAGATGCAAAATAGACACGATTCTGGGATGTATTTTGAGGTATAGAGGAGAAGGTAGGGTGGGTGATGATGAGGAGTGCTGTACGCTACAAGAACCTCTACTATAGTCCCTAGTGGTCGACTTAGGTTAATTGGTCAACTACATCAGGGGTCTACAAAGCTGTGAGTGGTCATGACTGAATGATTGTAAACCCCAGGTTGACACCAAGGTCTGGGGGGCTTCTACGACATACCAAAATGATCCACAATAACTGAGATATAAGCTTCAGACGAAAGTTAAAGCAAGTGTCTCAAAGTAAATCTTTGAAATACTACGGGTTATTAAATGATATGAGCTTCGTTAGAGCTGAATCTGAATGAGTAGGGGGTCGCCAAAGAAAACGGAGTTGCAGGTGCCATACTTACTCACCAGAGTGTGGCATATTCATTCACCAAAGGGTGCCATACCCACTCACCAGAGGGTGCCATACCCACTCACCAGAGGGTGCCATACCCACTCACCAGAGGGTGCCATACCCACTCACCAGAGGGTGCCATACCCACTCACCAGAGGGTGCCATACCCACTCACCAGAGGGTGCCATACCCACTCACCAGAGGGTGCCATACCCACTCACCAGAGGGTGCCATACCCACTCACCAGAGGGTGCCATACCCACTCACCAGAGGGTGCCATACCCACTCACCAGAGGGTGCCATACCCACTCACCAGAGGGTGCCATACCCACTCACCAGAGGGTGCCATACCCACTCACCAGAGGGTACCATACCCACTCACCAGAGGGTGCCATACCCACTCACCAGAGGGTGCCATACCCACTCACCAGAGGGTACCATACCCACTCACCAGAGGGTACCATACCCACTCACCAACAGCTCTCTGAGTGAAGTCGGCGCCAGCAGCCACCAAGATGGTCACCAGCTCGTTGTTGGAGTAAGCGATGGCCAGGTGCAGAGCGCTCGCTCCTGTGGTGGTTCACGCCAGGTGAGAGATTGGTAAAGCTTAATGTACACGCTGTAGAAAAGTGAAGGGTTGGGGTGACATGGAAGTATACAGATGTATGAATGGGCATGACACGGGGGGGGGGGGGTATTAATATGGCATGAAATATATGCACATAAACTGGATAAAATTAAACATAGGAGAGACCTGGTTAAATACTGGCTTGTAAACTGGGTTGTTGATTTGTGGAACAGATTATCTGGTGACAATGGACGTGGGATACGCCTCTCATATGGGTCAATAGGTCTTCTGCAGTTTCCTAAATTCTTATTTTCTTAATTCTGACGCTTGTTAAATCGAGTGAACACCTTTTTCTTGGCCCAGTAACCCCTCTTCCTTCCCCCTCCCCCCCCTTTCCGCGCAGCCCCTGCCCCAGGGGGGGCCCACTGCCCCCCACCCCCCTGACCACTGACCTAGGTACTCCTCCCCCTCGACCACGTCGACGGCGAGCTTGGGGAAGCACCTGAGGAGGATCTTGGCGACGCGGGTGTGAGCCTTCGTGTCGCACATGATGAGGACGTGGAGCAGCGTCTCCCCGAGCGACCCGCGGAACTGCATCTGCCAGCACGCCTCGTGGTCCTTCCACCTGTGGAGGGGGTCGAAGGGGCTCTTCCTCTCCATCTGCACCACCATCTGTAAGGGAGGGGGGGGTGGACGTAGGGGAGCGTCAGGTGGATGGCTCAACCTCACTTGACCCGTACTCATAATTCCCGTTGTCCCAGGGGGGGATATATATATATATAGTCGTAATGGCTTGGTGCTTTTCCCCTGATAGTTCCCTCCTCTGAGGGGGGGGGGGGGTGCAGGAAGCCTATGGAGGTCTGGTTGGGCCTACGAATGCTCTTACCCAGGACACAGCCCACAACAGTCGCCTTACTCCCAGGTATCTATTTACTGTATATATAATGAGCATATTTAACAAGTTATTATGAGTATAATGCTAGAATATTACAAGTTTATTACACATTTTTAACATACAAAAACTTATAATTTATCACCACTCTTTCTATTAAATGGTTTTACGGATTCATTTGAAAGTGACATTATAACAAGCTAAATTATTGGTGGTCCTTGGCCACCTTCCTGTCTTTCCTTACCTGGTCCTTGGCCACCTTCCTTACCTGGTCCTTGGCCACCTTCCTGTCTTTCCTTACCTGGTCCTTGGGGGACCTTCCTGTCCTTCCTTACCTGGTCCTTGGCCACCTTCCTGTCCTTCCTTACCTGGTCCTTGGCCACCTTCCTTACCTGGTCCTTGGCCACCTTCCTTACCTGGTCCTTGGCCACCTTCCTGTCTTTCCTTACCTGGTCCTTGGCCACCTTCCTGTCCTTCCTTACCTGGTCCTTGGGGGACCTTCCTGTCCTTCCTTACCTGGTCCTTGGCCACCTTCCTGTCTTTCCTTACCTGGTCCTTGGCCACCTTCCTTACCTGGTCCTTGGCCACCTTCCTGTCTTTCCTTACCTGGTCCTTGGCCACCTTCCTTACCTGGTCCTTGGCCACCTTCCTTACCTGGTCCTTGGCCACCTTCCTTACCTGGTCCTTGGCCACCTTCCTTACCTGGTCCTTGGCCACCTTCCTTACCTGGTCCTTGGCCACCTTCCTTACCTGGTCCTTGGCCACCTTCCTGTCTTTCCTTACCTGGTCCTTGGCCACCTTCCTTACCTGGTCCTTGGCCACCTTCCTGTCTTTCCTTACCTGGTCCTTGGCCACCTTCCTGTCCTTCCTTACCTGGTCCTTGGGGGACCTTCCTGTCTTTCCTTACCTGGTCCTTGGCCACCTTCCTTACCTGGTCCTTGGCCACCTTCCTGTCTTTCCTTACCTGGTCCTTGGCCACCTTCCTTACCTGGTCCTTGGCCACCTTCCTGTCCTTCCTTACCTGGTCCTTGGCCACCTTCCTGTCTTTCCTTACCTGGTCCTTGGCCACCTTCCTTACCTGGTCCTTGGCCACCTTCCTGTCCTTCCTTACCTGGTCCTTGGCCACCTTCCTGTCCTTCCTTACCTGGTCCTTGGCCACCTTCCTGTCCTTCCTTACCTGGTCCTTGGGGACCTTCCTGTACTTCCTTACCTGGTCCTTGGCCACCTTCCTGTCTTTCCTTACCTGGTCCTTGGCCACCTTCCTTACCTGGTCCTTGGCCACCTTCCTGTCCTTCCTTACCTGGTCCTTGGCCACCTTCCTGTCCTTCCTTACCTGGTCCTTGGGGACCTTCCTGTACTTCCTTACCTGGTCCTTGGGGACCTTCCTGTACTTCCACTTAAGGTACTCCGTACGAGTGATGTCCATGCCTCTCCCGTGGTTGTACAGGAAGATGCCAAACTCTTCCAGGATGAGTCGCTCCACCTCCTTCCCTCCGCCCCTGTTGTACTCCTCGATCAGCCGCCCTCCTGCAGGAGGAACATCACCAACATCATCACATTAGGCCACGTGTATATGCATGCTGAGAGTATAATGAAAGATGCAGCCCATCCTCCTGTTTAGTTAGTACTTATAGTAACCTTGAGGACCATCGTACATATATTGACGTAAAAGGCAATTAGAGAGTAGAAATCGGTATTATTGAGTTTGGACAAATTGAAAATGTTTTTGTATTGATGTTGCAGAGAAAACTTTGCAAAACACAGCAGCGTATGCATCTCTGGCGAACATCAGTGTAACTTTTAAAAACATTAACAATGACACTTTTAGGCCGTTATACACTGCCTATTTCGCATCAGGCCTAGAATACCGAAGCCGACTGTGGAATCCCAACTATGAATGCAGACAGAGTAAGTAGAGACAATCTGGAATAGGCCTTTTAAACTGGTTCATAAAATATAGGAAGCTGGGCTATGAGGAAAGGACGAGAGAACTGGAACCCATTAGACTGAGAAAGAGACCGAGAGAAGCAACATGGTCGCAACGTATAAGATACTTGGAGACACTGACAAAGTGAATCAAATGAAATGTTTAGCATGCAAAGGGGCTGCTAGAGGTGATGGGAGGAAACCAGAACCCTGGATGAGCTCCAGGGACGTAAGGAAGTACTTGTGAGCGAGTGGAATGATCTAAGAGGCGAGGGAGTTGAGGCAAACATGGCTTCAAAAAGCAGGTTTGAAAAGAAGAAAAAGAGGGTCAGTAGCCACAACAATTTACAATCGGGGACTGAGAGGTGGGGACTTAGGAGCTGAAGCTAGCCCTGCAAGCACATGTAGGTTAGTACACACGTGAGCCCGAGGGTCGAGTGACCTGGCATGAAAGCCAGTCGGGCCGCGTTTAACCTGACCTGTTGAAGAACCAAGTCACGCAGTGGGACTGACCTTTCTTGTAGTCAGCGAGGCGGTAGAGGACACAGTCGTCGCTGGAGGCCTGGGAGATGACCCTGTCTAGAGCCGACCCTGGGTTGATGGGCTCCTTCTTGGTGGCACACGCCCCCATCTTCTCACTGGCACCCCTCCTCTTCCCTTCCGCCTTGGGCTTCCTGGTAGCCGGATCAGACCTTCCTAGTTAGGGGGGTCAACTACTTGACCTTTCAACCTTGTTGTTGAAGGATTCTTCGTCTGCTGCTCTTCTAACGACCTTCAGAGTCGTTCGGACTGACTTCTTCCGCGAGGCTTCACACACCTGTTGTTTAAAAAATATAATCAGAGTGTATCTTTGTCATTCTTACGCTAGAGTTAATTAGTGAAAGACAATTTCTCATGCAGTTTTCTAGAGTCACAGTTGTCAACAAAGGGAAGTGGATGTAGGTTCTACAGGCGCGCTCAGATGTAGATATGACAGAACCTTAACGGTTCAGAAACCTGTACATTAACCCTAACAAGCACAGCAAGCTGAGCAAGTACACACACACTCACTTTATAATGTAAATACCCACAACCCAAAAATACACATAATCCCATGTACAACTATGACCCCAAATCATGCACATACATATAGGTATGCACACACACGACTCCAAAACACACAGACCCCAAAATATTCATCATATTAACGCACATTGATATGATGAATATTAATCTTGCCAATAACCCATTACAGTAAAATATTTGTTCATGTCTTTTCTCGTCTGCATTAATCACATAATTCAGGTCAAGTGCGCCTCCTCCCTTATAGAGAAAAAGACGCACCGGACACAGTATATCAGAATGGCAGCTGCTGCTAAAACAATAAAATAAAAAAAAATATCACAATAAAACACAATGCATTAGGACGTAACATAATGCATCAGGGAGCAACACAATGCATCACAACACAATACACGAGAGAGAGACAGAGAGAGAGACAGAGAGAGAGAGACAGAGAGAGAGAGAGAGAGAGAGAGACAGAGAGAGACAGAGAGAGAGAGAGAGAGAGAGAGAGAGAGAGAGAGAGAGAGAGAGAGAGAGAGAGAGAGAGAGAGAGAGAGAGACAGAGAGAGAGACAGAGAGAGAGAGAGAGTCAAGTAAACGCAGACAGACAGACAGACAGACAGACAGACGGACAGAGACAGAGAGGGTAAAAGAGGAATATCCTTACCTGTTGGTCCCGAGTAGAGTGTCCAGGAGGCAGCAGCTGCTGGACATAGCAGATAAGTCTTGCCGGCAACTCGGCGTGGGTCGATTAACCACATAAGGATCAATTATCACGATTACCGCGGTGGTTGTAACCCCGTCCGCTGCTAAGAATTAACATCCTTACCACCACAACCCGTCGTCAGACCCAGTCCATTCCTTCCACATCCCGTCCTCGCATACAAAGATCTAAGCTTGTTAATCCAGCCGCCAAACCGCCCCTTGGGACGGGTTGCTTATGCATCCCGTCTTCAGACCAAGTCCATTCCATCCAGTGGTCGACCTCAAAGACGCATTCATAAATTTTAACATGCTGTTCATTCAGAAGTGGAATTTTCTCAAATATTAATTACTATTAATTTATATATTACCATACTGTACATATTTAGCCATTGGTTAGGTTAGGTTAGGTGTTTAGGTTCCGTTGGCGATTATTTGTATTTGTAGTACGTGGGTGAAGCATTTACAGCGTTGTGGTTGTTCGAGCAAAAGTCGTTAGCGAAGCAATTGTTCCGGAAGTGGTCGAACGTCATCAGTTGTGCAGCCCGTCCTCCAAACAAAGACCCAAAAGTGATTCCATGCACCCGCCAAACCCCCTGTTTATGAATGAAAATCGGTTTACACACGACTCACAACTGATTTCGTTCGAACAGTTCCGGAACAAGTGCTTCACTGACGAATTTTGTTCGAACCACAACGCTGTAAATGCAGCCCGTCCTCCAAACAAAGATCCAAAAGTGATTCCATGCACCCGCCAAACCCCCTGTTTATGAATGAAAAGCGGTTTACACACGACTCACAACTGCTGACGTTCGAACATATCCGGAACAAGTGCTTCACTGACGAATTTTGTTCGAATCACAACGCTGTAAATGCTTCACCCACGTACTACAAATACAAATAATCACCAACAGAACCTAAACTCCTAACCTGACCTAACCTAACCTATGCCTATATATACACAATATGCTAATATGTTATAATATTAATTTATACTTGAGAAAATTCCCGTTTTGAATGAACAGCATGTTAAAATTTATGAATGCGTCTGTGGGGTTGACCGCTGGATGTAATGGACTTGAGTCGAGGACGGGTTGTGTAAATGATTCACCCACGTACTACAAATACAAAACCTAACCTAACCTAACTTACGCCTATATATATGCACAATATGCTAATATATTATAATATTAATTTATATTTGAGAAAATTCCAGTTTTGAATGAACAGCATGTAACAATTTATGAATGCGTCTGTGGCGTCGAGCTGGATGTAATGGACTTGAGTCGAGGACGGGTTGGCACCCCGTCCTCTAAACAAAGACCCAAAGTCCATTCCATACATCCACCAAACCCCCTGTTTATAAATGAAAAAAAAAATCGGTTTACACACGACTCACAACTGATGTGAGTAGTTGTGCAAACATGTTACCTGCTCCGAAACCAATACAGGTTCAGGAAACGTGAGTGGTGCCACAGTGGTCAATACTTACGGCTGAGACTTAACATATATTAGAGTGGTGGCAGCTTGAGGTGTAGGGCCCAGCGCCTAGAGTCGTGCTCGAGGGGGCCCGGACCGCGTCTCCTGGTTGCTAGGCGACGGACGCCACGCATGCGCACGCGCCTCCTGCAGGCTTCCCACACTCTCTACCAACATTTGTTATTATTTTTTGTCAATGATAATATCTTTCTAACTATATTTGTTCTCGCCTAGTGTCTCTATTCACCGAGTCTTTTGTTTACTATCTTGTGAGGGGGTTTTCAACTAATATGTTCTGACCTGACAAGGGGGTTTAAACTGTTGTTTTTGTAAGGGGGGTTTAAGCTGTTGTTTGTTCTAACTATATTTTTATATGTTATGATTTCTATACGTTTTTGATCCCATGTAATAATGCTCGTGGTGTAGTCTTCCTTCTCAACATTAGGGGCCTCTAGTCTCCGTGGTGTAATGGTAAGACACTCGCCTGGCGTTTCGCGAGCTCTTTGTCCTGGGTTCGTATCCTGGCTGGGGAGGATTGACTGGGCGTCAATCCTTAACTATAGCCTCTGTTTACCCAACAGTAAAATGGGTACTTGGTTGTTAAACGATTTGGCGGGTCGTATTCCAGGGAACACGGGATTAAGGACCTGCCCGAAACACTATGCCTGCTAGTGGCTGTACAAGAATGTAAGAACTTTTGTATATATAAATAAATAAATTCTAAATCACAACTTACCCTTAACATTGACAAAACTTTCTATATTCTGTTTGGCAATAAATCCTCTAATCAAATAAATCTCAAAATAAACAATACCCAAATTTGTAACAAATTAGATGGCAAATTCCTTGGCATTCTCATTGACCACAAGCTGAATTTCCAGGGACACATTCTAAACGTATCAAAAAAAGTTTCAAAAACTGTGGGCATTCTTTCTAAGATCAGATATTATGTACCACGCCCTGCCCTGGTGACTCTCTATTACTCCCTTATCTATCCATATCTCAACTATGGTATTTGTGCTTGGGGCTCTACTACCCAAAATCACTTACGTCCTCTAATTACTCAACACAAAGCTGCTATTAGGACAAATATCCAATTCTGGCCCCAGACATCACTCGGTACCCCTACTCAAATCTCTGAATATGTTAGACATTAAGTCACTGCACATTCTCTCATGTGTATTATACATATATAAAACGCTAAACTATAATGCCAATCCTGATCTCAAAAGCTTCATAGAAGGTTGTAACAGAACCCATGAGCACCACACCAGAAATAAATACAGTTTTGATATTCCTAGAGTACGACTTAATCAAACCAAAAATGCTCTACAAATCAAGGGGCCCAGAATGTGGAATGACCTTCCCAACCATGTTAAAGACTGTACCTCTCTCAACCAGTTTAAGTTAAAAACGAAGCTATACCTAATAAATTCCCTGTAACCTACCTTACCCCTCTGTGGTCAACCCATGTATGTTTTTTTTTTTTTCAAATCAACGCTGTTTGAATGTAATTTTCTGTAATAATTTGTAATTGTATTTGTGCTGCTTTTTCAACAATGTTCCCCCCTCTTTTACCTCTATTTTTATTTGTTCTCAACACATTTTATTCTTTTTACCCATTAGTTTTAAGCTTTAGTCATTAATGTTTTTCCTGCCCGAAACGCTTTGCGTAATAGTGGCTTTAGGCATTGTATGTACTAGCTCTATCTATAAAGCCAACAAACTTTGCAAAATCTCTTTATGTATGTACCTTACCTAAATAAAAATTATTATTATTATTATTATTATTATTACTTAGTTCACCAAGTCTGGGGGGTATGGAAAGTCTACGGTAAAAGAACCCCACGTTTACTTAGGTGAACTAGTCGCCCATAACACAAGGTATTTACAAGTAGTATTTACAAACACATGAAAGTTAATAACATGGGCACTTGTCACTGACGTTGGATGCTACTAAGTTCTAGCATACCTGGAGCATACCTGGATCATACCTGGAGCATACCTGGGGCATACCTGGAGCATACCTGGAGCATACCTAGGGCATACTTGGAGCATACCTGGGGAGTGTTTCGGGAGTTCTTCTGTCCACCCCCCCCCCCCCGAGCCCGGCCTTCGCTTGTGATAACTTGGTCCAACAGGCTGTTGCTTGGAGCGGCCCGCAAGCCCTCATATCCACTACAGCCTGGTTGGTCCGGCACTTCTTGCAAGAACCTGTCCAAGTGCCTCTTGAATACCCACCTTTCTCCGACAACATTTCTAATGCTTGCTGGGAGGGTGTTAAATAGCCATGAACCCCTGATGTTCAGACAGCACTGTCTGAACACTGAGGAGTGCTCCAATTAGGAGCACTCTGCTCCTCATTGGTTATATTCTGGATTTCTTCCATATCTTTCTCTTCAGGAAGGAAAAATCGCTTCTACCTCCCTTGTGCAGAGGGGCTATATCTGCTAATTTAAGTGCTGCTGGTATCTCCCCTGTATCCAGGCTCTGTCTCCATATTACACTATAATATTAATAATAATAATAATAATAATAATAATAATAATAATAATAATAATAATAATAATAATAGTAATAATAATAATAATTTATTTGCAAGAAGGTAAATGGGTTGGTTAGATTACATAAGATTGGTATTTTTACATTCAAGCAAAGCCACTAACACGTATAGCATTTCTGGCAGGTCCTTAATCTAACATATCAGGTAAGATGAAAAGGTCCATTGTAGCAAGGTTTTTATAAGTTGTATATAAGTAAGTTGACAGAGGTGATTACACTGGTAAGAATATATGTCTTAAGTACTAATATTAGGGAAGTGGGTAGACCAAAATAAAGTGTGAGTTTGAAGCACAAGGCAGAAAGGGAACTATGAGGATGAAATTAGGTACTTTTTTATTTTACTTTTAAACAGGGCATGGATTGGACAATTTTATAACTCATCAGGGAGTGAGTCCCATAGACTGGGTCCTTTTATTTGCATGGAGTGTTTGCACAGATTTAGTCTGACTCTGGGGGATATCAAAGATATATTTATTTCTGGTGTGGTGCTCCTGGGTTCTATTTCACCTATCAAGGAAAAGTTTCAGATCAAAATTAGCATTTAGGAACAAGGTTTTGTAGAATTAAATAGCACATGAGAATGTGTGGAGTGAGTGTGTGTATAGCATGTTAAGGGACTTAAACAGAGGGGCTGTGTGTTGTCTGAAGACAGAGTTTGTTATAGTTCTGATAACAGACTTTTGCTGATAGGCTTGAGGTAATTTGCAGTGGTTGAACCCCATGCACAGATACCACAGATACCGTATGTAAGATAAGGATAGATTAGCGCGTAGTATAATGAGAGGAGAGCAGAGCGGGGAACATAATATCTAATTTTAGAAAGTATACCGACCATTTTTAGAGTTTGTTGGTTATATGTTGAATGTGGGTGCTGAAGTTCAGTCTATTGTCTATGTATCGGCCAAGGAATTTCCCCTCATTTTTATTGCTAATGTTAACATTGTCTATCTGAAGTTGAATCTGATTTGATAATTTACTACCAAGTATAATGTAGAAGGTATTTTCTATGTTTAGTGTGAGTTTGTTGGTTGACATCCATGAGTGGACCTTTTTCTAATTCAATATTGACAATATTATTTAGTGTGTCGGGGTTGGAATCCGAATATCGTCAGCAAATAGTATAGGTTAAAGAATGTTAGAAACATTTGGAAAGTCATTGATGTATATAAGAAATAGGAGAGGTCCCAAGATGCTGCCCTGCAGCACTCCTACTGTCAATGGTAAAGTGGGGGAGGTTGCTATTGGTGGCTACACTGAGTGCTCGCGCTACTGGTACTTAACACTTTTTTTTAATATTGAATTCACTAGATGTTGTAAACTTAAACTAGCCACAAGCTTAGTTTCCATAAAACGTAGCTTTCTACCCCCCACCCCCCACCACTCTGAGGGTGGTGGTTGCGGTAATGGTGATTGTACTGGTGATGGTGGGAGGGTGGGCGTGGTGGGGTGGTGGAGGTGGTGGTGATGGTAGCAGGGTGGGGGGTAGTGGTGGTGGTGGTGGGGAAGAGAGAAGGGACAAGGAGCGGGTCAACACCACTGTTGTGGTGGGTCTTGGTAACCATCGAGCGATCCACTCTCAACAGATAATACCCAAATTATCACAACGTTCGATACCTTTAATCTTATCTTAGAAAATCTGACGAGAGAGATGAGAGCAAGAGTCACTCGCCCGCGCAACACTCGGCGCATCCCGCTCCTCTCCTGTCATGAGTCTTGTGAAAGTTGTTTATATCTTCCTCGTCAACCATAATTGGTAGTCTCCTCGCACAGTGGTTAGCAGCAGAGTGCCAAGTAACATTAAGTGTAACGATGTGAAAAAGAAACTAACGTACTGTTCCTAACAATTAAACTCCAGTTGACTTAAGAGGCGGACGAGACGTCGCATATTATTAAACCATTCTTGACACCAGCTCTCTCTCACCTCAGCCACCACAGTCCCCCCTCACAGTGCTTGATGAGGACACCAACAGTTGCATGGCTCTGGCGGCGTCCCTACTTTTGTTGCTGGGGTTCACAGCTCGCTGACCTGACCTGACTCCCTCCCAGAGGTCACCCGTGGTACTCCTACATACAACTAACGTGACCTAATCTGATTTGGCATCCCCGCCCCCCCCCCCCCCCCGCCCCCTCCCTAATACAATTCACAATTGAAATTCCTGCAGTTGCTTCTGTTCGTTATCTGCCAGGTTGGCATGACAAGCAACAGGCCGAGGGAGGTGCTGGGCCCGGCAGGGAGTGTGATGGTGGTGGAGGCGGTGACCAGAACCTAGCTGGTGAGTACAGTCTTCCACATTGTCATACACTCTACATTGTCCTCTTTACACTCTTCCATTCATTTCTTTTGTCATCTTTCACCCCCCTTACTCTGTCAGCTACCTTTACCTTCAGCTTTTAGCTTGTTCGTTTATTATGCATCTCCAACCTTTCTCATGAGTGTGTGACACCCAGGGAGGTCAACCCAGGTGACCTCGTGCAGAGTTGTTGATGTGCAGAGGAGTTTGTTTGGGTTTGCAAACATCTTAATGGCACTTTCCTTTGTTAGGGCTGGAGGCAACCTTAGTGTCAATCCACTGACCCCAAGAGTAGTCTCGCATTTCAGGCCTCCTCCTTCTCTCTCTCTCCCTCTCTCTCTCTCTCTCTCTCTCTCTCTCTCTCTCTCTCTCTCTCTCTCTCTCTCTCTCTCTCTCTCTCTCTCTCATCTCTCTCTCTCTCTCTCTCTCTCTCTATCTATCTCTCTCTCTCTCTCTCTCTCTCTCTCTCTCTCTCTCTCTCTGTCTTTGTCTCCTCCCTTACTAGCTCCTCTCTTCCTCCTGTCCTGGAGAGTATGAGTAAGAAGTCAGAGGTGAAGCTCACTACCATTATTAAAGACAAGAGTTAAAACAATTTTTAATACAGGAAGTTCCTATATGGGAGGCTGTTTCATCTCAAGTTGAAGTTCCTCCATAAACACGTGTGAAGTGGTATATGTCGCCTTCATTAATTACGATAGTCTTGTCAAATAAACTTTAATGGAAAATTCTTGGAATGCTGAGTGTGATGCTGATGATGAGCAGGCCATGCACCCCTCCAAGCCTCCCGCCTGTAGGTTGGCAACAAGCTAAAACTCCCCAACCAACTAATACAAGGTAGGGCAGTTTTGGGTGTGTGTGGGAGATAAAATTCAGAATACTTGGGAGTGAGGACAAGAGACAATAGAAGGCAAAATGTGCCAGCGCACGTGGGAGCCCCTCAAGCCGCCCCCCCCCCCCCGGGTGCTTCATATCCTCTTCTTCGAGAATTAGGGTATCAATAAACACAACCAGAGGTGGTACCCCTAATGCCCACGACGTGAGGCGCAACTCACGTCGCTTGAAGACAGAAGAGTTAAGGGAGATATGATCACAACAGTCAAAATTTTAAGGGAACTCGACAGGGTAGATAAGGACAGATTATTCAACACGGGTGGAACACGAACACGGGGACACAGGTGGAAACTGAGTACCCAAATGAGCCACAGAGACATTAGAAAGATTTTGTCCAGTGTCAGGGTAGTTAACAAATGGAATTCGTTAGAAAGTGATGTGGTGGAGGCTGACTCCATACACAGTTCCAGATGTACATATTGTTGCCACCGAAGACGGCTATTTTATTGTGCACCCCATACTCATCCTGTGAGCGGTAGCGCAAAGCATTACAGAGGCACGATGTACTTCCTGACACGTGGGAGGACTTAGCTCTGGAATGATTTTTGTTGCCCGGTTTTGCACTTTCTCCAGAGCAGCTGTGTCTTTCTGTAGATGAGGTCTCCATACAGTAATCCTAATGGGGCACACCAGAGATTTATACAACTGAATCACTACCTTATTTTCCTTAAAAGCGAAGGTACGTTTGATTATTGCAAGTGATTGGTTAGCTTTTTTAACTGCTGTTCCTACCTGCTGTACAACTTTCATCGAGTGGTGGATTTTTTACTCCAAGGTCCTTTTCCAAGGTCCAAGGAACCTGTACATGTACAGGTTCGTGTACACCAGTTGATTGACAGTTGAGAGGTGGGACCAATGAGCCGAAGCTCTACCCCCACAAACACAATTAGGCGAGCGTACACATCCTGTAACTACACTCTGGTAATTACACTCACTCACTCACTTTCTCTCTCTCATTCTTCTTAGAAACAAATTAAATAAAATCTTTAAAAAATATTCGTTTTCCTAGAACGCAAAGTTAAAAAAACAAAAACGTAATGTCTTTCTAATTTATACAGCAGTCCATCTCAAGGCCTCGCATCCAGCCTTAACGTTTTCTCTTAAATTGTTTTGAAAGAAAACGAAACTATAATAGTTGTAACTATTTTACATTTGTATTTAGAGTTTCTTCCCTTAATGATTTCCCATAGTCGGTGACAGGAAGCTGTTAGGCTTATTGAGGACCCACCCTAAGACAATAAGTAAACTTTCTCATGTTGCAACTCATAACAGTTGCCTAGCTCCCAGCTACGTATTTAATGAACACTATGCAAACACTATGTAAACTCTCTATGCAAATAAAGTGACCTAGTCTATGGAACTCACTCCCTAACGAATTGAAAAGCTGTCCAAATTTTACCTTATTCAAAAATAAAACCAAAAAGCATCTACTTTCATCTTCATAGTTTCCTACCTAGTGCTTTAAACTCGCACTGTATCTTGTGCTACCCAATCCCCCAATATATTGTACCTAAGCCATACAACTTTACCATTGTAATCATTGCTATCACCTTATATCATGGTTATTATATTGAAGTCATATTTTACTGCATTATACCTTGAAATAATCCTCATAGTATGCTACAATGTACCTCTTGATAACCCTCAAGTTTTACATTAATGTACCTACTAATCTTTGTCAAATTTTCTTACAATGTTCCTGTTAACAAGTTTCAATTTTGCTAGAAATTACCTACTTAAAATTATCTGTTAGATTAAGGATCTGCCCGAAACGCTGCGCGTACTAGTGGCTTTACAAGGATGTAAAAACATCAATGCTATATACTCTCAAAAACCCCAATGTACCTTCTTGTATACATATAAATAAATAAATAAATAAATAAATAAATGCTGCTAGGTGGCCAGAGACATCGGGTGAAAAAAAATCGTTTCCCAAACGCTTCTGTCCTACCCTCAGGGTATTGAGCCCGGGGCCGTACGGGTGTGGCCGGACTTAACGTGGTACAAGCTGCCTCAGGAAGACCACTGTGTTAGTGTGGTGTTGAAGGTGTTTGTAAACATGTGGTCATTGTTACGGGCGGCGACTGCTGCCTCACCGCTCCTCTGACACCACATCCACGGCGGAGAGACCTGATTGGTGTTGGCCTTAGTGACAACACCAATTAAGTGATTACGAGTGATTAAGGTAATTATTGATTTGATTGTTACTGTCGGTGGGACAGAAGGATATGGGACGTGACGTAAAGTTGTTATTGCCGTGAATTAATAAGTAAAATTGTTGAATAAATTGTTATTGTGGCAAAAGTGTCATTCCGTCAACCACCTTTGATGAGTAAAATAGCTC
This sequence comes from Procambarus clarkii, assembly GCF_040958095.1. Lineage (NCBI taxonomy): Eukaryota > Metazoa > Arthropoda > Malacostraca > Decapoda > Cambaridae > Procambarus > Procambarus clarkii. Next base: position 21,647,515 of record NC_091193.1, read on the forward strand.
GGATTTCAGTCGAACTTCGGTGGAACTTCGGTTTCAACCCTTTTACCCTGTCGTAGCTCAGTCGATTAAGGCAGTGTCTGAGATGCTCCCGGACGCAGGTTCGAATCCTCGTCACGGCCCTTGTGGATTTGTTCATTTGATGCATCACGTTAGTGTGATCTCTGTGTGTAATCTTTGATGAGTACTGACCTGTTAATATGCTCTACTTCAGCTACTTCTAAAGTCTTGAATTTAACTGGTTTAAGCTCTGGGATGAAGCCCAACAGCTTCAAACACTGAATTTGTTTGTTACTTGGTGTTAGAACCCATTTGCTACTCTCTTAGGTTGCTTATGCAATTGAGGAGCTGTAACGACCTAGTGATTGGAGGACCAAGTAATTGGACCTCGGCGTTTGCTCTCGCCTTCCCTAGTTTAGTCATTTCACTCACCCGCTCTGGGGCAGAGAAGTGTTGCTGATACAAGGCAATCATCTCACATCTGGCACCACAATGTGAGACTAGGCTTGTGTGAGAAATTGATCTATTCATATATACAAACACATATAGATGAGTACACATACACCCAACCATGTGTTGCAACTGCAATCGATAAACAAAACCAACTTGTCCTCTTACAAATTACGTCTGAATTTGGCCGTTTACTCGTATGGCCGAAAATGGACGTAATTTGAAAATTTAAAAAAATTTAAAATAAATTTGGGATTTTTTTTACAAAACAGTAAGTTAAGGGTCCTCTGATAGGTTAGGAGGGCAGGAAATTCTCCTAAAGTTTCAAAACGTCATGAAAAACGTTAAATGAAAGTTTCCTCTCCTATCCTAACCAAGTGAGCCGGAGAACCCAAACAGAAAACGGGACAGTACCACACTTTCGTGAGCCGATTTCATGTCAATTACGGTCCACTCTTGGCCAAAGCTCGCATACGAGCGGAAAGCGACGTTATTTTTAAGAAGCCGGGTTGCACACCGACGATGACTCGAGTTCGTTGAGAGTTCGTGGAAGCGGCACGTGATCCCGCCAAACCCCCCCTGCCCGGAGCCTCTACCCCGGTACCCTCACAACTTTGCCCAGTGCTCGGCCAGGGTCTAACACCTCTCAGAAAAGAATGTACCTTTCTACATCACTTCTACTCTATAAACAAAACTTAATTCAATATAACCTAACCCAGTCCATTGTAAGGTGCATGAGCAGCTCAGGAGGAGGGGGGGAGGGGAAGGGGTGTGGAGGTGGTGCTTGAGCAGCTCGGCGGGGGTAGGGGGGGGGAGGGTGGAGGTGCCTCAGACAGAGGAGATTTAAAGGTCAACTCTAATACCACAAAATTTCCGTACGAATACCTCACTACACCATGTTGCACCACACTTCACTCTCCACCACCACACTTCACTCTCCACCACCACACTTCACTCTCCACCACCACACTTCACTCTCCACCACCACACTTCACTGTCCACCACGACACTATACTATCCACCACCACTTGTTGTATACACCACCACCCCACTATACTATAATATAGGAGAATCCATGGTTCAACCAGGAGTGTAAGGTAGCGAAGCAATTGAGTACAAGAACATGGAGTAACTACAGGAACAACAGAACACCGGAGAGCAGGGAGAGATACCAGAAGGCCAGGAATGAGTTCCTCAGAGTGAGGAGGGAAGCAGAGAGACAGTATGAAAATGACATCGCGAGTAAAGTCAAGATCCAACCAAAGCTGCTCCATACCCACATCAGGAAGAAAACAGCAGTGAAGGAACAAGTGATAAACTGAGATAAGAGGAGAACAGATACACAGAGAATGACAAGGAGGTGTGTGTGTAGAACTCGACAAGATATTCCAGGAGGTCTACCAATTGAACAAGGAGAAGCCCCTGCACTAAATGAGGAGGCAAACCAAGCAACCTTGGAGGAATTTGACCTCATCAGTGATGAGGTCAAGAGGAATCTGTTGGAGCTGAATGTGACAAAGGCTGTTGAGTCTGACAGAATCTCGCCGTGGATACTAAAAGAAGGTGCAGAAGCACTATGCGTGTCACTCTCTATGGTGTATAACAGGAAACCTACTGGAAAGCTGGAAGACAGCTAATGTAGTCCCATTATACAAAAAGGGCAGCAGGCAAGAGGCACTGAACTACAGGCCAGTTTCCTTAACTTATATACTACGCAAGGTGATGGAGAAGATCGTGAGGAAAAGGCTCGTAGAGCATCTGGAGGGAAATAGCTTTGCAACACACCACCAACATGGGTTCAGAGATGGTAAATCGTGCCTCACAGGTTTAATAGAATTCAATGACCAAGCAAGAAAAATTAGACAAGAAAGAGAAGGGCAGGCAGATTGCCTTTTCTTGGACTATCAGAAAGCCATTAAAAGCACCCATTGTATTAATGATTAAGTTTGCAAATAAACTACTGTTAAGCTTGATGCGGTGTTTCCGTTGAACCACTTCTGAATACTGCCAACTATTTACTCAAGCCTTCAGCTCCAGGTGTCTCCAACACCGAGTTGCCTGTTATTCACTAAACTATAAATGTGATGAGGACCCTAGGAGTGCCTTAAAGTGTTGCAAGCATTGAGGAGATTCCCACGACCAGGTGAGGCTAGTCTGAGAAGAGACCCTCAAGGACTCTAACTCGACCTTGCTCCCAGGCCCTGTACGGTTGCTCTCGTATTTTCTCTGCTGGATTCCGACAGCTTGGTGAAGCGTCTGCCACGTGTACCTTGGTGACGTACGCATAGCAGGCGGGAAAAGCAAAGTAGAGAACCCCACATTATTATTACCTTGTTTTTAAACCAGTATTTACCCAGGTCTTATAATATGCATTGTTTATATTATAATATTCTATATTATGTAGTTATATTTAACATGTTATTGACCGTGAAGGGGAGTGTACCCAGTGTTGCCAGTCACGGTGGAGACCAGAGGGGGAGATCAGCCAAGTAGTCCGGCACCTCACTATTGATCCCGGTGTATGGTAACACTGAGTCTGCTCCGTCAGCCTACCAGCGGTCCTCAAACGTTTCCGCGGGAGACACGTTCGTGCATGTAAGCTTACGTACATGCCCTCACCTAGTTGTGCTTGCGGGGGTTGAGCTCTGGCTCTTTGGTCCCGCCTCTCAACTGTCAATCAACTGATGTACTGATTCCTGAGCCTACTGGGCTCTATCATATTTACATTTGAAACTGTGTATGGTGTCAGCCTCCACCACATCACTGCCTAATGTATTCCACCTGTTAACTACTCTGACACTGAAAAAGTTCTTTCTAACGTCCCTGTGGCTCATTTGGGTACACGGTCTCCACCTGTGTCCCCTTGTTCGCGTACCACCCGTGTTAAACAGTTTATTCTTATCTACCCTGTCAATTCCTCTGAGAATTTTGTAGGTAGCGATCATGTCTCTCCTTACTCTTCTGCCTTGCACTGTCGTGAGGTGCAATTCCCGCAGCCTTTCCTCGTAACTCATGCCTCTTAGTTCTGGGACTAGCCTAGTGGCATACCTCTTAACTTTTTCCAGCTTCGTCTTGTGCTTGGCAAGGTACGGGCTCCATGCTAGGGCTGCATACTCCAGGATTGGTTTTACATACGTGGTATACAAGGGTCTGGATGATTCCTTACACAGGTTCCTGAAGGCAGTTCTGGCGTTAGCCATCCTTGCATACGCCGCTGATGGTATTTTTTTGATGTGGGCTTCAGGAGACCATGTAAGACTACGTACATGTAGATATGTGCATGTATTTAGACATGCTATACATATAAACATTGATGAGTAAATATATTTGTATTTATTTTTATCGTAGTGTATATATATATATATATATATATATATATATATATATATATATATATATATATATATATATATATATATATATATATGTCGTACCTAGTAGCCAGAACGCACTTCTCAGCCTACTATGCAAGGCCCGATTTGCCTAATATGCCAAGTTTTCCTGAATTAATATTTTTTCTTTCATTTTTTTCTTATGAAATGATAAAGCTACCCATTTCATTATGTATGAGGTCAATTTTTTTTATTGGAGTTAAAATTAACGTAGATATATGACCGAACCTAACCAACCCTACCTAACCTAACCTATCTTTATAGGTTAGGTTAGGTTAGGTAGCCGAAAAAGTTAGGTTAGGTTAGGTTAGGTAGGTTAGGTAGTCGAAAAACAATTAATTCGTGAAAACTTGGCTTATTAGGCAAATCGGGCCTTGCATAGTAGGCTGAGAAGTGAGTTCTGGCTACTAGGTACGACATATATATATATATATATATATATATATATATATATATATATATATATATATATATATATATATATATATATATATATATATATATTATAATTTTATTTATATAAGTTGAATACATAGTATATAATATACGTATATATACATACGTATATTTACGCACATATATATATATATATATATATATATATATATATATATATATATATATATATATATATATATATATATATATATATGCATGCAGACATACATACATTGACGCATATAACCATATACATAGTCACTGATAGGCAGTCACTCATGGAGTTGCGCCGTGGTGAAGCCACTTCAGACCAGGCCGACACCAGAGCGCAACTCCATTGTCTCCTGAGACTGATAGATGCCTACTTTCATAGGCATACAGAAATATATACTGTACACACATATATGCAAGCATACATAGCGTCTGCTATGTATGAAGACGCCTACATACACACACACCAGGTAACGTTGTGTTCCAGTCAAGTAGCGTTGTGTTCCAATCAGGTACCGTTGTGTTCCAATCAGGTACCGTTGTGTTCCAATCAGGTACCGTTGTGTTGCAATACCAGAGGCTTAGAGCCCCCGCAGGAATATTCCTGTCAAAACAAATCATAATCACACACGTTGGGATTTGGATTGGGATTTAAATCCCAATCAGTTCGCATCCCACTTACGATCCTCGTATGAAGTGTAGGGTGGTGTGGGTCGGTGGGGGGCTTGCCCTACCTCAGTCAGATCATGCAAGATAAGTGAACATTACTATGACACCAGCGACCCTCCCCCTCCCCCCCCCAACCCCCCCAACCCACGCCCCTATCCTCCAGACGCCCGTCTCGCGCCTCTGAACGAAACGCGTCGTATACGTGTGTGGTTCTGGACGCCGCTGTTGGCCGGTATATAGAAAGACTCCTCGTCAGGAGAGTCATTCCGCGGACCTCTCCGGCGTGACACAGCGGGCTTCCTGCGTCAGCGACTCTCCGGTGTTCCGTCTGGCGGTGTTGTACCTTCTGGGTGAATACAGGCGTCTCGGAGGATAATAACAGAGGTGTATAGTCATGGAGGCTGACTCTGCTGCTAATGTAAGTCGGTGATCTATGATTTGGTGTTGGTTGTATTGATTGGTGTTGTGGGTGAGGTGTTGTACACTGGTGTTGTGTAGTACGCTGTTGTGTTGTATTCTTCGGTGTTATGGTTGTAATGGCTGGCATTGTTATATAAGTAATATTTAATGGTGAAGGCGTAGACTACATAGAATGGTACAATATTATGCCACTTATAAGTGAAGAACTTGTCCCTGTCCCGCACCTACGGGACCGGGACATGTAAGCCTATAGTTCATATATTCTCATATAGGCAGTCTCCTGAGACTGATGGATGCCTACTAAGAACTTGTAGACGTGTCGCAATGTCTGGCAACCGTAGAGACTGGTGGAAGGTATAGGAGCTATGTGGTGTGTGTTGTAGTGTTGTGTGTTGGTTGTAACTCTTGTGTTTGACTGGTTATGGTGATGAATGTGATGCCTGCTGCTGTGATGGTGTGGCATTATCACGATGATTGGTTGTGGTGATAGTCTGGCAGTGTTGTGACTGGTAGTTGTGACGGTGGTGGTACACGAGCTCATCTTCACACACACACAGTCTGACACAGTAATTCGGGGTCAGTAATTCGACATTTTGGGGGGGGTGGTCACGTCGATATAAGCCAAACGTGAATCAATCACTCTGGTTACCTGTCCCCCGACACAATGAATTATTATTATTATATGGTAAGCGTGTGAGTTGTAGGACGTCATAGTCTTAACGTGTGGACACTTTGGAGACTATACTTAACTCTGGACACCTTCAGGACACTATTGTGTCCTGTGAACCTTTTTGGCCACCATTGTAGTTCCAACATCACTAGTTCTTGCTCCAGGTCAATACTGAGAGGAGCAAGCATGTATGGCAGACAACTTTCTGCTCTAGTTGCTAATTTATGTCGTGTTGTGTTTGTCATATATGGCAGGCGATCCTCCTGTCTTGGTGGTACTAGTGGTGGCGACGAGCACCATAGTACATATACCGACATACAACGCAATTAGAAAGTAGAAATCGGACATATTCAATTTGGACAGACCGGAAAAATGTGTATTTATGTTACAAACTAAACTAACCTAACGTTCCTAGGCCTAATACAAGCTACCTGAGGCCTGATATAGTACATATGTGTACTATAATAGGCCTAGGAATATTTAAGTTTTTATTTTAGCATAATTTTTTTCGGACTATAAAGTGAATAAAACAAAATTATTCGATCTAATTCCTTAGTACGTCAATATTTGTACTATGGTGCACATAGTTACATAAAGTACTATCTAAATAGGAGGACGGGTTGCAATTGATATATGGCGAGTCTGCCTCGCCCAGTCCCTGTCCCCAACAGACAAAGTACATTGATCAATACATTACTCTAGCAACATACAATCACTTGTTGTTGTTTTTATAGATTCAGCTACTCGGGATAAGTTCTAAGTAGCACGGGCTATGGTGAGCCCGTGTTACAATCACTATGTTGTGCCGCCAAGTCACTAATAATAAAAATAATTCAGGAGAAGACACAAAGGGTTGATGAGATTACATAAGACTGGTATTTGTACACACTTGTCAAGCCACTAACACGCATAGTGCTTCGGGCACTATATAGTTGTGGTGACTTGGCTCTTTCTCTTGATAGTTCCCTTCCCATAGCGCTAACTTGTAAGCCTTAAAATACAAAGGAAATGCCTACTAAAGTATCTCTAAACAGAGGGGCGTACTGCCTCTCATTGCGCAATCTTTGCTAACTTTAGGGTTCGTACGTCGGGAGCCACTCTAAGTCCAGTTTAGTTACCCCATAAAGCTTACACGTTTTCTTTCTGCATAATACATATATTTATAACTCATTTTCTAAAATGAAAATACCTGTATCTACATTACTGTATAATGAGAGAAACATATATATAAAATAACAACTGTGGCTCTAATGTAACGAAAAAAAACAAAGCAACAACCTAGCCTAACCTATCCTGAGCCTAATATAGTGCACCTATCATAATAGATCTATGTGTGTTCATATTAGGTCTATAGGCCCAGTGGACACAATACCCAGAGTACCAGTAATTCGACATTTAATGAGCATTATCAACGCTGAATTGGTTATTCTGGAGGCTGACCGCTGGAATGCCTCACACCAGGCGGCTATATATAGTCACATATATCAGTCAAATGTATTCATCTTCCAACCGCATTTCATCATTTAATGTATCCTCCATTACACATTCTCATGACAACCTCATTTATGAGGGATCTAATTCAAGAGTTTATTATTATTAAAGCACAAACGTAATGGCCAACATGGGTTTATTTAGAACTATAGGTTTTCTATGAATAAATAGCCTAGTTTAAATAATGATTTGCTGCTTAGAATGTTGTTGTTCACCTCTGAAGGGTTTTCCAAGGCTACAAGTCACTCGTCAAGCAGGGAACAGTGCTGTGTATATATCCCTCATGGGTTATCTGCAAGATTAGATATTTGTAAGTTTGCACTGGAATTACCGTTGTGGATTTAGATATGAAAGGAATGATACTGACTATATCTATGGCATGTATTTTGAAAAGACAATCGATGTTCGTTCTTAAGCTCAAACCAACAATTACAAATATGTTTAAAATATACAAGAAAAGTTTGTATGTTCATATTATCTCTCTCTCTCTCCCTCTCTGTCTCTCAAAGAAACAATTTATCCTATTCAAGCTTCATCTGCTGTTCCCAACCTCTCACTCTGGGCCACAGCAGTTCAAATATTTTCATATAGACACGCAGGAGATTCTTACATACACATACATACATGGAATGCATTAGGCAGTGATGTGGTCGAGGCAGACTCCATACACAGTTTCTACTGTAGACATGATAGAGCCCAATAGGCTCAGGAATCTACACCAGTTGATTGACAGTTGAGAGGCGGGACCAAAGAGCCAGAGCTCAACCCCCGCAAGCACACCCAGGTGAGTACATACATACATTTGGGCTTATAAACATGTTCAATGTAAAATAATTCTGTGACGCGGTAAGTACTGCAGGTTGAAAAACTTTGTCTTGTGTCAAGTATTTCAGTGATAATTTACGATAACTCTGAAGTAGCACTGACATTTTTTGCTGTGATGTATTGTGTGGGATTGGCCGAGATGTTAATGTTTTAAAACACGGGAGTTTGTTGTAATAGATAAGGGGTTTTGGGGAGCCGAGGGGGGGGGGAGGGGCCCGAGTGCCTGTGAATGTTCAGTTAAGAGTTTCCTGCTACGTCGCTGAGCCGCTGTCTGCTCTCTTATTTCTCAAGTGTTGATTTAAAGTGTCATTTAGATCCGTCACTTTACCACAGTGGTGTAACGCACATCATGAAAGCTTTGTGGCTGGTTATCCACAAGCGATGAAGCTGTTCCCGACCCGGACACGTCAAGTGTTCATAGCTCTTTGTTGACATTGTTTTGACGGGATCCCGGGGCGGGATATTCAAACACATGAGAGGCAGAGAGGTGAGGCGAACACCCATGGTCACTCACGATGAGGTGAGTTCAGGTTGATTACTTCGGTATTACTTCGTTATTCTCATTCTGTGGGTGGTGGCAGACCAACCGCCCCCTCCGCTCACACACATATTTTCTTTCACTTACACTTATTTACTTTGACACATGCACTCTCATCACGCAGACATTCACTCGCTCACACATACAGTGCAGCGAGGAGTGGTTACAGTACAGCTGTAACTGTAGGAGTGGTGGAAACCAACTCAGTGCTCAGTTGTTAAATATAAAGAAGGGCACGACAAATCTGAGAACAGGTATTGCATTAGGTTACGGATTTTCTAAATAAGGTGGGTACACACACACACACACACACACACACACACACACACACACACACACACACACACACACACACACACACACACACACACACACACATTTTATTGTTCACACAACTGCATAGTTGTGTGAACAATAAAGTATAATTACTCACTGTGCAATAAGCACAGTGAGTATAGGTGATTATTATAGTCTGCTTCTCCTACTCCCTCGTTTGTTCTTCCCGGCGTCATGCCCTCCCTCTCTCCACACCCCCCCCCCCCTCCTCCCCATCTCCCCAGGCACACGACATGATATCAATCATAAGACATTATTCTCGGAGCCTTGGCCTGAGTGAACAATTGTACACATGCACTCACATTGTTGAACTACCAACTGATGGTTGCCCGTGGCGATGACTTGGACGTGTCGCATACCAACTGGACTTGATACCTGCTTGATGGGGTTCTGGGAGTTCTTCTACTCGCCAAGCCCGGCCTTGACTTGTAAGAATTTGGTCCACCAGGCTGTTGCTTGGAGCGGCCCGCTGAGTTTACTTTTTTCAGTACTTACCTGTCAGTGACTCTGGGGAAGTAATGCCTAACTCTTTATGCTCCGCCAACTATCATTGTTGTACATGTTGCATTATAATTTAGTTATCCTGACGTTCGAATTCTTTGTCAAGTCTGGCCTTAAAGTTTTGAGTGGAGGTGGTTCACACTCACTACCCACTTGTTCATACTTTCACACTAACCACACCCAAGCTATCAACCCAAACCTCTACCCACTACAACTGACCTACTAATTATGTCTCGTCTATCCATTTTTTTGTTAATATACGTTCAAGAAATAAGTAGATGCCGTACTCTGTATTGCTATCAAACCATCAGTTGCTTTTAAAGTTTTAAATTTAATTAAAGTGTATATTATTGTTTTTGTAATTTTGAGTATATTTCACTGTTGTCACCTTGCAGACGTCACCGCTGCTGGGGCCCGTCGGTGTTATGTCGGGGGCGAGCATCACGGCCCGACAGGAGGAGGCGCGGGCGGGGAGGTGTCCCGACACACTCCCCGCACCTGGCAAGGCCTCGCCACTCAGATCCTTCACCTCACTTGTCAAACAGGTACGATGCCTCACTCGTATGTTATCCCTCTCTGACATGTGAGGCCCTCACTTAATGTGTGACCGCTTCATGACCTAGATAATCGTGATCCCTTCAAGATCTAGATGGCTCTGTTAATGTCGACATCTCTGGTTACAAAGCTTCTTGGCAATATCAAATTTACTTTTAAGGACATTGCTGCCGTGATTGTACACCTCTCTTTTACCTTACAGTAAACCATTGAGATAGTTAAATAACTCAAACGATAGTTAAATAACTCAAACGATAGTTAAATAACTCAAACTTAGGCAATGTTTGTCGAGAATCTCTGCACTTAGGCATCTTGACCATCACTACATGCATCGACAGGTGACGAGGAACGTTACGCTGGAGCCCATGTTGTTCCTGAAGATGATTGCAGAGGGCAACTATAAGGTGGTAGCAGACACACTCGAGATTGACCGAGTGTGTCGCATCAACCTCAACTTCACACAGGAGGAGTGTGCCAACATGGACGATGGCAACCACACTGACGTCCAGGTGAGTCCTGTGCTCCCTGGCACCTTGTGAGTGTGTGTACTGGGCTCATGGAGTGCCTCCCTCCCCCGGCAGTCACTTAAAATCACTGCCTTTTTCTTTGTCCTTTTCAGCTGTCATAGTATTGGCAATGATATAGCTTAAATATATTACCTTCTAAATGTTTAAAAAAACAACACCATTCCAATAATGATTGACTGTTGCTTTGATAACACATGATACCACTAGACAACAAGAGAATTTTTAAATCAATTTTCTCTTATTTATGTCATTCAAGTTAAGACTAGTCACCTGTTTTTTTCAGATTGCTGTGCAGAAATTTGAGAACACCTTCAATTACAACCAGAGTTTAATGGACAGCCTGATCCCGCTAGCTGTGGTGTTGTTCATGGGCTCCCTCAGTGACATCCATGGTCGTAGGCCACCCATGCTAGCTGTATTGGCAGGGTTTGTAGCTGTAGCTGCCGTCTACCTCTTAACCTCATTAAATTCTGCCTGGCCAGTCGAGGTGTTATATGCTGGCCCCTTGGCAGTAGACATCACCGGCTCGTGGGTCGTGTTTAACATGGCAGTGTACAGCTACGTGGCAGATATCACAACCCCTGAGACACGCACAAAGAGATTGGGAGTGTTGGATGCCTGTTGGTATCTGGGTGGGCCCTTGGGCCGTCTGATGGGAGGCTGGCTGTACCAAGTTGCAGGCTACCCTGTAGTCTTCTTTGTGTCTGGTATTTTATGGGCCTTCTGCTTCATGTATGTGCTGCTGTTTGTGCCCGAGAGTGTTGACAAATCTGCCCGAAGAAGCAACACACAGGAGATGCAGGACGCTCGTCTGGGACCTCTACGGCATGTGGCAGCTCTGCTGAGGACAGCCTTCAAGCCCAGACCTGGACGTAACCGTATCTACCTTCTGATACTGTTGATTCTCAAACTCATGGTGTTTCTGGTGCAGGGCCATCAGATGTACCTGTGGGCCAGGCGTGTGCTAGGTTGGGGACCAGCCATATTTTCTACCTGGAGCAGCTTGGACTCTGTGGTGCACGAAGTGGGGATGGTTGCCTATGTATGGTTGGCAGCAAGGTTCGGGCTGCACGACACCATAGTAGCTGCAGGTGGGCTGCTTTCCCTTGGGCTGTGGTCGGCGGTCCTGGCATGCATCATGGGCCCTGGGACGTGGTGGCTGGTGGTGGTGGCTTCGCTGGTGGGCATGTTTGAACCTGCCATAGAACCGGCCATTAGGACCATGCTCACCACAGTGGTAGGAGTGAGTGAAGCGGGCAGAGTTCTAGCACTTACGGGCCTCCTGGAGTCTGCCTGGTTCACGGTTGACCAGACCATCTACACTGCGCTCTATAACGCCTATGTCGAGACATTCCCTCAGGTGAGTTTTGAGTTACAGTATGCATACAGACGGGTTGCTGCAGGTAGTGAATATATGCTCTATCCCCTAATACCATTGCATTATATTTACTCGACAAAGATGCATTAGAAGTCATGTAGGGTGTGAACTACTTAAGGCCAACTGTAATTGTATTTTCTACAGATCAACTTTGTGGTACAAGCCAGTTTGTGTTTGGTGTTGATGGTGACGTTTGCGTTGCTGCGTCTTGACATGCGTCGCCAGCCTGCAGCCACCCACGGCCCTCCCCTCTCTGCCCACACCACCCAGGACACCATCTACAGCGTGCAGGAGTCTCAGGTGAACAAGGACAAGGACCAAGAAACCCCTGAGGACACAGTCCATGCTCATGTAATGTAGCTGGAGTGTCCATGGTACGTACAGGGAGGGTCTGGCCACCACTGCTCACGCCTCAGTCTCACTCTTCACACCCTCAACCTCTATATATATATTTTTTTATATCAAAATTTGTATAAAAAATAAATACGCAAAAAATGTATGACTGATCAACCCCCTCCCAACCCCTGTACCCAAATGGATCCATGAGTGTCGTCGGGGGTTGATCAGTCGAGGAGCTTAGTTAATAGGCACCATTACTGACCAATCCTTATAGACGATCATTGGTGCGGTGGTCACGGTACTGTGTATGTTCAGGGGTGATCCTGAACGGCATGGGTTCGAGTCCTGGCCGGGTCAATTAGAGTTCTTAGTGATCTGTTGCTTGTGTGTTCCTGCAGCTTTCTCACTATAGAAAGCCGCACTCGCACACATATTATATATAATATATATATATATATATATATATATATATATATATATATATATATATATATATATATATATATATATATATATATATATATATATATATATATATATATATATATATATATATATAAAGTGTGTGTGTGTGTACAAGTTGTCTGACAAGCCGAATTTTCCAGAAATATTATCTTGTTAAAAGTTTATATTTTTCATGGCATAATTAAGCTCTTTTGATTACATTATATATGGTTTTATTTGTTTAAATTTGAGTAAAAACTAAAAGAAATTTGATCAAATCTAATTATTACCTACCTAACATTCAGTACAGTAATTCACGTTCTTAATATTATATAATAATATTAATTGGAATAAACCAATTTGGAAAGAAACGTTTGAAAATATTGAAAATCAGTCTCGCTTGTTAGGCAATTCGGGTCTTGCATACTAGGCAGAATAATACAGTTCCAGCTGTTAGGTATGATATCTACAGTATATATAAACACGTTTGTGTGAAGTATTTGTTTCCATAAGTATTAAGTGTAAATACATCAGAAAGGTCATGATCTCTATGTAACAGTTCTGCGTGATGACCATTTAAAGACAATATATATATTTTAGCATATATACAGTTTCTTATGCAATTATATTACTGCATTTATACATTATACTATAGTAGTGTGTTATATTTGTTTCCTGTGTGACATACATAATCAAGGTACAGGAGCATGATCAAGACCTATATGTTGACAAATGTACACCCGAAAAATACAGGGTCTATTATTAATAATTTTGTGAAAGTGTTATGTGTATAATGTATGGTATAGATATTACAAAAGGTTATTTCTATTGTACTGCAACAATTTGAAAATTTTCTGTATTAATGTTTACATTTTGTAATGTTATGTATATGTATATTTTGAATACCAATAAATCAAAAAGTTAATCATTAAAAGACACTTTTGTCCTCTTAATTAAAGAAATCAATTCAATTCATCTTGGATGTTGTTTTAGATTCAGCTACTCTGAACAAAATGTCCACGTAGCATAGGCTATAGTGAGCCCGTAGCCATCTTTGATATATTTTCACACGTTAGCCTGTGATAATAGCATTCTCTACACACCCGGACCTGTCTTACCAGGGCTCGTCTTGAAGCCTAACATTGTCAGGTGTTTGAGTGCATAGTATATAATGTTAGCAATGTGTTAGTCGTATCTCTTCCCAGAGATATGACATATAAGTAACCTACAGATCCACGCATAGAAAATGTGATTGTCCATCGTGTGTGTCTATGATTTATAACTACGTTATTTTGTCCGTCGGGGGGAGTTTGACGTCAATATGTGATGTATTATTTAAGAGGACGAGTTGCACCTCCACCCCCGACATGGTTAAGGCGACGTGAGCGCCTAAAGTGAGTGTAGACTCATTTGTCATGTTTTCGTACATGTTTGTGTCAGTCTACCAGAGCAAAACAATAGCAAGAGAACGTGGGTGGTGCCTCCCGCGGTCCGTCAGTACACGAGTGACTGCCTTGCTACAAGCACGCTGCTGCTGCTTCTCGTGGCTGCTCTAGTAAGTTAAGTCTTCAGTTTACTCTCAGAGTGAAGGATTTCAATATTCTGAAATTCACTATTCATAGATTTTTTGCTTCTTGCCTTACCTCAAGGTAAGGTAAGGTAACCAGGCAACATTTTCCTCGCCAGCAACGCATATAGCTGCTACGTAAGAGTGTTGGCCAAAATTATACTATGGAGTATCATACGAAATTTAACTTGAGGGAGAAGCTTAGTGATAGTGGAGAATAAGAATATACTGACTTTTACAATCAAGTTGGTACAGTGATAGCATTCCTTGCATTAAATCCCCCCCCCACCCCCACCAGAGTCGACCTACTGACCCTCCCCTGGATGCAATGATGCAGCCCCACATCTCTCGGGTACCTATTTACTGCCAGGTGAACAGAGGCATTAATTGAGTTAAAAACAAAAAAGTGCCCAACCATTTCTGTCCCACCCGGGAATCGCACCAGATTGTCAGTCAAGAAGGACAACTGCGCTGCGAGAACACAGTTAACCTCATCCCGGGTGTGTAATTCTCGTACATATAAATATAGACAGAAATATTCGCATAATTCTATATTTTATTTAGATAAAGACATGAGACATTATATAACTTGTGGTAATAATGTCACTATGGTTGAGTTCTGGGAGTGGTCCGGCTTTGTCCGCCACCAGTGTCACCTTAATACAAAATAATCTACGCTGATTGTTGGATAAAGAAACCAAGTGATTGCCATGACTCGTGTTATTGTCCCTCTGAGATACAGTGTGGGGGATACGTGTCCAGAGGACCCCTTGCACACCTGTATATCTCACACAGGCACGGAGGCCAGAGGCCGCTCAAGGAAGGGGGTCCAATGGGAGGCCCAGGGCGGCCCACGGGGGGTCCAATGGGGTCTCCCTCCCCCATGGGGGAGATAAGTGATCAGGTTGTGAGCTAACTAGAGATCATATCATCGGTAAGTCATGGCGACCTTCTTTTACATTTACTAAGCATTTTATGAGGCCCAAAGCGCTCTTAGATCGTCTGTAAAATAATAACTTTGGGTCAAGAAGTTTCGAAGCTCGATAATTGTTTAATAGACAGACTATAAGCCGCCATGATGAAGGAAAGATGTACATGTTTCGTAAGTGGCCACATAAACGCTTGATGACTCCTGGACCTGGAAAACAGTCCTCGGGATGTAGGTCCAACTAGTGATAATATCCTGGACATCTGACTTCAAGGAAAATAAAGTGATTATTTAGCTGTATACTTTCCTGGGGCAGATGGTGCGCCGCCATCTGGACGACAGAGTCCAAGCATAGAGACCTCCAGCACCTCTAACAGAACATGTAACTACACTGGAGATGGAACACAGAGCGACAAAATCATCCCAGAACTAAGCCATACCAGGAGCGGCTGAGGGCCTCAGAACTAACACCACATCAAACCAGACAAGACAAGGCTGATCTCATAAGAGACCCTTAAAATACTATTGTAATTAGAAAACGTTAATCCAGAAAATCTACTTTAAAAGAAACACCGTAACTCATTCACCTGACAGCAGCTTCAAGCTCAACACACAAATGAAGAACAAATTCTATTCAAAAGATAATAAATCGACGGAACACTTACCCACCCCAAGCTGTAGAGTTATGGCGGTGTTATAATTATCTCCTGATCACTGGGTTGGTGTTAGGATTAAGGCCCATCAACCTGTGGAATTTCTTATGATTCAGTTATTATATTTGATCCTTAACTGAGCCATAACTTATAATTTTCTAAGTTTAGAAAAACCTCATGACAGACATCCGCCCTGGCATGCCTGGTGGGCATGACAGGTGAGCATATACGCATTTTATACAAAGACTAGACCCTCATTTTCCTCCGTATCAGGTACCTAGATTGTTTACATGCTTATGTTACAAACACACAAGTTCCTGTACTTTAAACTGTTTGCTGTATGGCTGATCACGTCGACATGGTTGGGGTAACCAACCACGTGTCCTCCACGTGGAGCCATCATGGTCACAGTTGACTAGTATAGTGTTAGTGTATAGTAATACAATTGAATATTAGAATGTTGACAGTGTATCTTTATATTGTGTTTTAGTAACTTCTTTTGCTTGATAGTTAAGATTGTACTTTCATTTCTTATCACTACAGAAGAGTAAGATTGTGATAGAATGTGTATTCTACAGAAAACCCCTTTAGCATATACAATTGCTGCCGAGCTTCATATAATATAAACATATTCTTCAGTTCATAATTTAATTTTAATTTTGCCCTGAAGGGCGAGTTTATTGGGCAGTGCCACTCATCCTGTGAGTGGACACACCGCCATAGTGACAGTATTGGGCAGCGCCACTCATCCTGTGAGTGGACACACCACCATAGTGACAGTATTGGGCAGCGCCACTCATCCTGTGAGTGGACACACAGCCATAGCAGCATGTACAACACTCCCCAATAGGAAGAAAACCCGCTGGGTTGTTCATCCTGTCACTTATACCCAAACGCAAATGGGACTTGCTTAACCGTCTCAAGTGAACAGTTTCTCAAACTAGGAGATTAACATCTGTCAACTCTTAAAATCTTACGTTATCTTGCGGTTGTAAAATGGGGGAATCTCTTAAGAACAGTATCTATATTTGACAATTAGTATTTTCCTAACTCAGACAATATGGGGCTTAATTCTACACATATTTCTAATGTCTCTTAGGTGTTCACTCTCTCTCAGATAGTGGTCAAGGCGGTGTCCATCACTCTCACTGCAGTTAATATATATCCAAGTCCTCGTCAGGCTGGACCACAAGGCTCATTATTTAATTTCATATTAATAATGTATCACACGGTCAGGAGAACTGGGATTCTTTTGCGGGAAACTCATAAAGGGCCACGAGCCTAAATCATCGCATCATAAGATAATGTTATGAAGGTAACACAATGGCTTACTGTCGTTGTTTAAGACTACGACTATGTACCCTCACCACTGTGTCCTTGCAGGTGGGTGAGAGGAGCGGGAAAATGAGACGTGTGGCCACCGTGGCCACCTGCACCCTTAATCAGTGGGCCATGGACTTCCAGGGCAACATGGAGCGAATCATTGAGTCGGTGGAGCGGGCCAGGGCAGCAGGGGCCAGGTACAGATGCGGGCCAGAGCTGGACGTCACGTAAGTTAATATATATATATCGCTTATTGTGTTCCATGCGAAGACGTCTCCTAGGGGGCCGTAGTCGGTGAAATAAAGCAGGATCCTTCTCACCTTTCACCTTGTTTATCTCTGAAACAACTTACTTAACGTGATATACTTTTTATTTAAATTTTCGGAAACTGCTGATAATGTTCCAGTTTCTTATCTTGCAAGTTTTCATAAAAAAAATCAATATTATCCCATTACTTGGTACACTGGTCACGGCGTGAAAATTATCAAATACACCGTCCACAGGGGGTACAGCACCAGTTCATGACCCACCGTCCACAGGGGGTACAGCACCAGTTCATGACCCACCGTCCACAGGGGGTACAGCATCAGTACATGACTCACCGTCCACAGGGGGTACAGCACCAGTTCATGACCCACCGTCCACAGGGGGTACAGCACCAGTACATGACCTACCGTCCACAGGGGGTATAGCACCAGTTCATGACCCACCGTCCACAGGGGGTACAGCACCAGTACTTGACCCACCGTCCACAGGGGGTACAGCACCAGTACATGACCCACCGTCCACAGGGGGTACAGCACCAGTACATGACCCACCGTCCACAGGGGGTACAGCACCAGTTCATGACTCACCGTCCACAGGGGTACAGCACCAGTACTTGACCCACCGTCCACAGGGGGTACAGCACCAGTACTTGACCCACCGTCCACAGGGGGTACAGCACCAGTTCATGACTCACCGTCCACAGGGGGTACAGCACCAGTTCATGACCCACCGTCCACAGGGGGTACAGCACCAGTACTTGACCCACCGTCCACAGGGGGTACAGCACCAGTTCATGACTCACCGTCCACAGGGGGTACAGCACCAGTTCATGACCCACCGTCCACATGGGGTACAGCACCAGTTCATGACCCACCGTCCACAGGGGGTACAGCACCAGTTCATGACCCACCGTCCACAGGGGGTACAGCACCAGTTCATGACCCACCGTCCACAGGGGGTACAGCAACAGTACATGACCCACCGTCCACAGGGGGTACAGCACCAGTACATGACCCACCGTCCACAGGGGGTACAGCAACAGTACATGACCCACCGTCCACAGGGGGTACAGCAACAGTACTTGACCCACCGTCCACAGGGGGTACAGCACCAGTTCATGACCCACCGTCCACAGGGGGTACAGCAACAGTACATGACCCACCGTCCACAGGGGGTACAGCACCAGTACATGACCCACCGTCCACAGGGGGTACAGCAACAGTACATGACCCACCGTCCACAGGGGGTACAGCAACAGTTCATGACCCACCGTCCACAGGGGGTACAGCTGTGGGGACCACTACCACGAGAGCGACACGCTGCAGGGAGCGTGGGAGGTGGTGTCCCAGATAATGCAGCACCCGGCCTGCGCTGACATCATGATGGATATAGGCCTCCCAGTCTCCCACAAGAACGTCATCTACAACTGTAAACTTGTCTTCTTCAACAAGTAAGTCAATATATTTCATATCAACAATATTCTGACAGCGGTTATCGTTGATCTCCGTCATTGTACGAGGGTCAACCCGTCCTCAGACCGAGCTCGTTAAAGCGGCGGCCGTCCTCACCACACGTGGCCAACAGCATCAGTGCCTTCTTGTTAGTTAATGAAAAAATAAACTAATTGGGTAGTGACTTATAGAACACTTGGATTTATAAAGGATTAGTAACTTAGTCGGGCTTGCTTGAGTGTTCTTCTTTAATGATATAAAGTCGTCATGACTGGTAAACAAAAAGTGAAGGTCTCATCCCAGCAAAGAAGTGTCAACATCACATTCTTATGGCGGGAAAACTTTAACCATACTATAGATATTTTAGCTGATTAAATTTTTGTCAGATTTAAGAGGTAATAATATTGTAATGTAAAAATCATGTATGCTTTCCTTAGGAGAATTCTGCTGATCCGGCCCAAGATGATCGTCGCTAACAACTTCAACATGGGGTCGAGGGAGGGCCGCTGGTTCACTCCCTGGCGCAAGGTAACACTAACGCCTCACACTACACTACGTCACATGAGTAGCCTAGCCTCCTTAGTCCTCTTTATCAAGGAAATACACTTGACACTTGACTTGAAAGCCTGGCCTGTCCTCAGGCCAGGCTCGTTAAAGCGGCGGCCGTCCCCCCCCCCCCCCCCCCCAAACACGCATTGTCAATTTTAACGTTTGTTTAACGTTTTAAAGTTGGTTTGTTTTCCATTAGTGAATAATAAAATTAGTTTATACAGTATAAGTTATATGTATAGTTAGGCGAAGGTTAGATGGTTAAGTTCTATTGGCGATTATTTGCATTTGAAGTATTTGGGCGAACCATTTACAGTGTTGTGAATCGAACAAAAGTCGCAGCAAAACACTTGTTCAAGAAGTGTTCGAATGTCATCAGCGGTGAGTCGTGTGTAAACAGTTTTTTCCATTCATAAACAGGGGGTTTGGCGGGTGCATGGAATGGACTTTAGCCTTTGTTTGTGAGGACGGGCTGTTTAAAACTACATTTGATTTGTTCTCGAGCAGTGCTTCGCTCACTTTGTGTTAGAAGCACTGCTGCAAATCCTTCACTCGTGTATTGACGTTTTACTTTGCTAATGGCTGTACTTTGCAGAGTAAAAATATAATAACAATAGTTGTTTTGGTTCTTGTTTTGTTGTTACTGTGTATTGTTATTACGTTAAAGTGACTGCACAAATAATGACTGCACAGGGAGGTCAAGTTAACATAACTTTCACTAACGATAAAACGGTTGTTTTCCTCAGAAAGAGCTACTGGAGCATTTTTTTCTTTTTGCAATTATTACTATTATAGAAGTTTGTAAACGTCCGAATTATGGTGATTTGTCAAGTAAACAGCATTATTCACAATGTCTGCCCTTAAGGCCTATTAATATTAATTCAAATCGTAAGCTCTCTCTATCCTATGTAAACCTGATCACAGGGTCATTGCATAGTCATGAGCACTCCTCTTTTCTGGTGTTACACAATTTTTAAAGTAGTTTTGATACTGAAGGAACACTTTCTGATGACCAAATATTTTTTTAAATGGACGGATATCCACTAGGGAGAATACACGGATGGCTTCCGTATTTTATATTACATCTAATTATATTAGATCTTGAAGAAAGTTCCTGTTTGTGCCAAAAGTGTTGAAATGTAAATATTGTCTAGCAATGCAGGTTTTATCGTCTTGTCCCACAATGGTTCACAGCTCCCTGCGCTATGTTCACGACTAAAATATACTTGCGCTTAGTGCCAAAACATTAATAAGCCTCCTATAGATGAGTGACCTTCAGCTCAACATCAAAACAAACTAGGAATCAGTAGTGATGTCAGGAGCTTTCCGATGTGGTCAGCGGTAAATTTAGCAGAGCCGTGGCGCCACAGGTGCGGGAGGTGGAGGAGCACCTGCTGCCTCCCTGTGTTACCAGCGTCGCCGGCCAGACCTCCGTGCTCTTCGGGGACGCTGTTATCGCCACCAGGGACACCACCATCGGCTACGAGATGTGTGTGGAGCTATGGAACCCGGAGAGGTAACTCCACTACCGTATTTGTGTCAGTTCTTCAGATGGACTTACAAATAATTATGCTATTTGATTAATTCCTTGACCCGTGAGATATGATAATACATCACATGGAAGACAATAACCAACAGATGTAATTAATTAATGTAAGGAAACACAAAGATGAGAGTTTACTTAACAGATAATAAATATCGCCTCTAAGGGCTTCATCAAATCAAATAAAGATTCGTCGTCGGATATTAAAGCCTATCTAATCTTGGCGTTTCTCTATTGTGTTCTTAGTACCTCCCCCATTACCATAAATAATTAATATTTCACCGAAATATAGCAACAAAATTTGGAATGTAGCAAAGTATTATGATTTTCACTGGGTGACATGTGGGTCAGGTGAACAAGAAGAGCAAAGGGGTAGAAATAGCTTAAGCTACTTTATCCCTTTGAGATGTATTTTCTTGTCTCAATAAACGTACTTGAATAAGAGCAAACTACGAGTGACTGACACGGCCGCCACGCCCCAACAGCCCGCACGTGGCCATGTCCCTGGATGGCGTGGAGATTATCTGCAACGGGTCCGGGGCACTGCAGGAGCTGGGGGCCGCCGACGACACCTACAGCTGCGTCAGGCGCGCCACGGCCAAGACTGGCGGCTGCTACCTCTTCGCTAACCAGCGAGGCTGCGACGGTGAGTTGATTCCCCATTTAATTACCATAGTTGTGCATCGTTAAAGGGCCGCATTTATTGCTAAGTTACGTCAGGACTTTGCAGACTGCCAAAATTGTTTGGCAATCATATTTATAAATTTTCTCATAAACTTTTACATATCTGATTTCATTTGCATATGCACGACCATGTACCTGTCATTACTGACACGACCATGTGTACCTTTCATTACTGACACGACTATGTGTACCTGTCATTACTGACACGACCATCTGTACTTGCCAAGTTACACTGAGCAGGAGAAATTCGCCCTGTATGGCTATGTATAATGTAGCGTGCTCCCTGCCTCAGGCAGTTCGGGTTACTTCGCGGGAGACGCGTATATCGGAATGAATGGCGAGATAGTCGGGTGCGCGGCGGGGTACAGCCTGGCGCAGGTGGAGGTGGTCACGGCCACGCTGGACCTAGAGACCGTCCGCCGCTACAGGAGCCTCTTCCGCAGCAGGTGCGAGCAAGCTGCCGCTAGCCCCACCTACCCCAGGGTCCAGGTACTGCCATGAATGCTCAGGTTCCAATGTAGTGTTGTCAGTGTTCAAAAATCAATTTGTGTAAACCGATAAGTGCATACATTCATATTTATGAAGAGTTGCAATCAGTATCATTAATTACTAGCAGTCTGAACTATACAGACCTATTACACTGCAGGTAGACTTTTCCCTGTGCAGTGAAGTGGCATACCTGCCGTCCTGTGATCCGGTGGTGCCCTGGGTGCCCAGTGTGGCGCAGCAGGTGGTGGAGGGCCCTGCCTGCTGGCTTTGGGACTACCTGCGCAGGTCCGGAAGGAAGGGGCTCCTCCTATCTCTCGCTGGAGACGTAGACTCCTCGGCCACGGCGGCCATCGTCTCCTGCATGTGTCACAAGATTGTCGACGCCGTCGCTGCTGGGGATAAAGAGGTTAGCGATAGTTAATCTTGTATATTGTTTTATTTATTTATTTATTTATTCATTCAGCCAGCCAGTCAGTCAGTCTGCCAGCCTGCCTGTCTGTCTATCTGTCTGTCTTCAGGAAAGCTCTCAATGTAGACTTAGATGAGAGCCAGTGGGACCAAGTCACACTGCCAGTTAGATTTGGCGAAATAGGCATACAAAAGATAACTGAGGTAGAGCTTCCAGCATTATTATCCTCATGCACAGCAGCCAACGAATTAGTTGGGAAGATCCTAGCAGAGCGTATGAGAGACTCAGTGGGAACTCATGATCCTAAGTTGATTGCAGCAGCCAATCAATGGGAAACCATTGCACATCTTTTACTCTGACCACAAGCCCCTAAAGACCACAGACAGGCCCACTGGGATAGTCCCATAAAGGAAAAGATTGCCACAACAATGCTTGAAAATGCATCTGCTGGGAACAAAGGCCGCCTCCTAGCGGTAATAGCACCCCATGCCGGGGATTTTTTATTTGCTGTGCCCAATGCAGCCCTGGGAAAGGTAAGCTTGATTGTTCCTAGGGTCTGCTTACCTTTTTTTTATTGCCGCTCCTACCTGTTGTGCAAGTTTCATTGAGTGATGGACTTTGAACCAAAGATCCTTTTCTTCATCAATCTGCAAGGTAATGTTAGGCATGCAGCAAGATCCTTGTACAATATTAATAAAGCGTAGTTTTGACATAATGCGGTTTCCATTTAGTGAATGAAAATGTTATATTACATGAATTCATATTGCACATAGATCCACTGTACTAAAGCTTGAGCCCATCTTGCAAGTGCAGGTTGTGTGTGAGATCCAGAGGATAACGGAGGATGGGGAGTATGTGCCTAGTGATCCCCGAGAACTATGTGGCCGCCTGCTGTACACGCTCCACCTGCCCTCGCCTCCACCTGCCACTCATAGTGCCAACCAGATGTGCTTGCCTCCATCTGCCGCCCATTTGGCTCACCAGCTGGCCAAGGAAATCGGCAGGTGAGATTCAAGTTCCAATAAGTTTATTGAGACAATAAAATACAATAGCTTAGGCTATTTTATACCCCCCCCTGACAGGTAATGTATTCTTCCTGCACCCCAAGCATGAAAGAAACCAGTCTTATTCGTATTTATAATGACAAAGTCTTAAATAGGTTCTTGAGCCCAACAGAAACATTTGTAATTCTTCCATTACCACACCACAGGATGGGTATGAAGTACATAATATACCATGTTGGATAAATACAGTGTAAACACGTGTGTAACAGCAAGTACCAGAGCGTAGCTGTGGAGGGCGGAGTGTCGGCCATAATGGAGAGCTTCACAGCAGCCAGTGGCTCCTGCCCCAGACACCAGCACCAGGGAGGATCACCCGTAGAAGAAGAAGCCTTCGACCATCTCCATTCACGCCTTCGCATGACTATGGCCTACCTCTTTGCCCAAGTAAGTTTTGCTTATTTAAAAGTATTCCAAGCAATTAAGATATATGATCTCTTTTTTGCAGCATATATTTAGAATATTACAGATCAGTAAAAATGAAATTTAGCAATTCAATTCAATTTTTTTTATTATGCACCCCATACCCATCCCATGGGCAGTGGTGGAAAGGTTTACAGAGGCACATAATGGGTTCAAAAACTGAGCCCCATAGTTCGTTTAGCTAAGCAAGTGACAATCTTTTGAAGCTAGTTACATAAATTTTAATGTTATATATACATGTCCATATACATATACAATCAGCTACCCTGCTTTACAAATGTTTGTCATAACACTCATTAAGACTGGTAGACTTATTACATTTAAGTTATAATATTTAAATATCATTTTAGAATTGTTGCACTTAATTCTGTATATACTACTTCAGCATGCGAATATTTGAGAATTAAAGTTCTTGATATTTAATCTTGTTACTCTCGTTTTATGTATTTACCAAACATGTAGCATACACCAGGAAAAGTGTGTTTATGTATTGTAAAGTGTGACTCTGCATCAGCTGGGACTGTGGTCACAAGGCCAGACAGGGGAGCTGTTGGTGCTGGCATCCAGCAGTGCTGATAACATCATGGCAGGCTCCTGGGCCAAATACGGAGACACTTCAGCTGATGTTAACCTCCTGGCTCGCTTTCCCAAGAAAGAAATTGAGAAAGCTCTCTTGCTGTGGGCTAAAGACAAGTGAGATTGCATATTAGAACATTACATTTAAAATTGTATTATGATAACGAAAATCAGCATGTAATTTATTTAGCTTCTTATTATTGTGCTTCCTTTCTGAACACTGAACAGCACATACTGTATATGTTACTGTTCAGGAGAATTTCATTATGTTGCTCATTTTCAGACTAAACCTTCCGGTTCTGAAAGATATTGTAGACTCCAGAGCAAGAGAAAGCGAAGGTAAAACCCTAACAGAGGAAGAGATGGCTGTGATGAGGAACCTGCAAGCAATGGAATATTGTGGTCCTTACTCAATGTTCAGCAGGCTAATGTATCTATGGAGAAATACATGCTCTCTTAAGCAGGTACTATTTATCATTTTTTCTTGGAATAAATAAATTTGATGAGAGGTCAGTTTTACTGCAATACAATACTGTATTTGTATTGAGTACTGGGTGACCACCTGTCCCAGCACAGCTCAAGAGCTCATATTCCATAATGTAAAATGCAGAGGTTCTACAAGTTTCTATAATTTCATGTTATAATTTTGTTATTGTGTTTACAATATCTTATATTATGCTTTTATGTGTTTATAATATATTATAGGCAGCTTAGGTAACCAGGGCTGACCCATTGCCCCCCCCCCATGACCATTCCCCCAATTACTCTGCATAGTTTGGTGAGGCTGGCCCCAAGTGCTTTAACCTTAGCCACACACACACACACTAACAATTTTAATATATAATATAATATTTTTTAGTGTTAAATTGTAAAAAAAAAATTATTTCACTTAGCATTGTCTTATAGGTCATCTTATTTTTATTAACATTATATACCATTTAATTTATAAGGATGAATATGAATCAATAAATATTCACTTTTTTTTATACATGAATACATTATAACAGTTGCAAACAAAATCAGTTATAAATGTCCAATAAATTTCCTGAGTATAAACCCAGTTCAATAATAGTAATAATAATATTGGATTATTGTCTTGTGTTTAATTTCAAGAGCAAACATTTTTAGAGCTGAGGACTGACATCAGGGAGAAATGTTGTATCTGATCTCTTTGCTGATACTGCATCAAGTGTGCCAAGTATTGTTGTACATAATTAGCAGCAGTGTACCAACAAACTCCATCCAAACCACCATTTCATGCAGCCTATCTTAAGTGTTAATTTTGCCAACTTGTAAGAAACTGTGTAACATTAATAAAGTTACAACAAGTGTAGTCTGGCAACATTTAAACTAAATTCTTTGTAATATTTTTTCATCCTTTATACATTTTACATTAACTCCTGCTGTGTATACAGTATTTTCATTAATAATCTTCAAAAATAAAAGCATTGCCTCAAACCTCAAAACAAAAATGTAATTCATTGGATGCATTGTAATCAAAGATTTGTGTGTACTGTACTATAGAAACTCATAATTCTCTTCAGATGGGAGAAAAAACAAAGGCATTTTTTCGGTGGTCCAGCCAGCAGCGGCACAAGATGACAGCTCTGGCAACCCCCTACTATGTGCCAGGGACGGGTCCTCCAGATATCGACCGGCCCTTGTTCTACAATCACACCTGGTCCTGGCAGTTTACGGCCATTGATAGGGCGGTAAGTGATAGGAGTACAGTAAAACCATACCTATATCAGTCACTTGTAAACATAATCTTAAAAAAAAATGAATGAATAAATATGGCATCATATTCCTGTTATTAGTGTGATGGTGCAGATTCTCTGTGATGAAGTTGTTGAAAATAATGTGGAGTGACAGATGATATTAAATACCTAACATTTCATTGTAACACTCTCACTTCAAGAATGTGCTTCTAAACATCACAAAAGGGAGACACTAAATGATGATTCTGCATTTTTATGATCAAATAATTATTTGTATACCTATACTTGCCTTGAATTCTCTTAACAGGCTGTATCAATAATGTCAATTTTCATTATTAATGCAGGTTGCTGTTCTCAAAGCAAGAATTATCTGCAGTCACTACTATACCAGTATTAAACACAGTTCATATTTCCTGACAGAACATTGTCTTATTTTCTTACATAAATTCACTATTTAATATTTTAACAGGTTGAACAATTAAACAGTGAAAAAAAGTGAAGACTGCCTCATCACCACCTGACTGCTACTCGATACTACGCTGTACAGAACTTTAAATTGCCAGTTTCTACAAAAAAACTAAGACTAGACAATAGAAAAAGGCCTCGTTTCCTGCAAGGTCGGCGTTTGACTCCCAATGGTCTGAGCGGTTAGGCATGGTCCTCATAACCCCTTCCAAGTGCTGTGTAATCATACTGGTTTTGCACTTGCTCCTCATACTGTAATTACATTACCTTGCCAATATCCATTGCAAATACGTACACTTTGTTTTTAATGGATTCAGTTCTTTCTGCAGTTCTAAATGACAAATTTGGTCAAACTAAACTATTGGAAGCAATGAAGATGAATGTTACTTTCTCATTACACTTTTATTAGAAAATATACAAATCAATCACAATTATCATCTTCCTTGAGATTATACAATCATAAAACACAGGTACTGTATATAACTTCATGTCATGCATTACCACAATTCAGGTATGTTGTGTGACCAATAAAAAGTGATAATTCTTGTAAAATTAGCAATAAAATGCCTAATACAGTAGCAGTGTATAAATGTCATCCACAATTAGGAGCTACAAAATAACCATATTTTGACAGTGTGGTCCAAAGATTATTTTATGATCCATAAAAGGTAATATTTTTAAAATGCTGGAAGGTCAAATTGACTACTTGACACTTATATTTCCTATGATTCATTACACACATCATGTGTGTAACTAATGAGATTTACCAATGTATAACCATGAAACCTACATACATTGCACTGCACATAGCTAGTAGTTAAAAAATGCCAACATAAGACGGAGAAGACCGTAGTAAGATGAAACAAACTTCTAGTCCAAACTGGAGAGCATCAAGTTCGGTTTTATAAAACAAATGAGTGAAACTAGTAATTTTTTTTTTCTACTCTGCAAACACACCAGACTTCTACCATAATAATAAAATGCGAACCAGATTATGGCAAGTCTTGAAAAAGCTTTTCCATTACTACACTTGATAGCAAAAGAATAGCAAAGTACTGTACTTACAAAACTTACTGTTAAAACGTAGTTGAAATGGTTTCTGCTCAAATGAATAGTTACAATAGTTAAAGAGAAAGGCAATTAAGAATAATTAAATTTACTACACAATTTTTAATTCAGCTTAAAATAACACATGAATTGGCTTTTTCCACTTGCCATAACATAGAGCTACAAAAATAATGTTTAGAAATTTATTCTACTTACCATAACTATCAGCTTTAGACTTTCCCAATGTTCATAATTATGGCTTTTTAATGATAAATACTTGCCTTGCTCTATGTATTTTATTATTCAATATAATTTATTATTATACTTTCATATCTGAGGTTAGTTTCAAACTTAGAAAAATAAGAATAAAAACATTTTATTCAGTAATTACTGCATTGCAAATGCAGTTATGCAATACTGTATTATAATATAATACATATGGCTCTTTACTTTCATATAAGAATAAATGTTACTGAAAACTGAAGTACTTGCAGTCCAGTAATTTTACATCCCAGGTATTATTTATTGGCAATACAAAAATGTAAAGCTATTTAAATACAAGTTATGATGGGATCCTAACCTCTCCAAGTCCATAATACTGTATCCATATTGCTGGGCTGGCCTCTCCTACACTGTATCCAGGATACAGGAAAAGTTAGTGTAACTAAATCAATCTATCACTGTCTGCTTATTTAATCCAAGAAAAATTCCTAATTATATACATAATTTGTTTTCCAAAGCTGATGATAGATCAGTAATGAGCCAGGTCTCCAAAATAAGCTGTAAGTGCCTTCTTCTTCCTCCCCATGTGGTTATATTCAATGTCAACAGTGCCACCAATGCCAGCAAGTTCAATAATCTGTTGAGAAAGAAAAATTAATATAAAATTAAAAATATTCCAGTATCCAAAGTTTATATTTATTTATCGTATACAAAAAAATCCTCAAACCTAAAATAAATGTATCTGAAGCATTCATGGCACAATATTCATCCCTACATCTCACTTGTGAAATCCAGGTTTTGAAAATAATCAATCTCATACAATTTTGAAGCATTTTCAAGGAATGGTAAAATATTGTCTTCACTGATCCTTTCTTTGGTTTACTTTCTTCAAAACATCTCCTTTGTATAGCTATAATTATTCTTGGATAAGGTATACAGCACAGTATATAAAAATAATAATTCTAATCCACACAACTAGGAGTTACTAAATATAGTATGAGAATTCAAACCTGATAAATGTTGCTGGTCCTTGGTAGGTAGAGGGCAATATCAGTGGTAATAGCTTGTGCAGCAGCTAACAGCTCCTCACAGCTAAGCACTCCACCTAAGCTTCTCACATCATATACATCATCACGAAGGTACTCTATACCTCCCCATGGTGGGCTAAGAAACACCACATCAGCCTGTGCAAAATGTGAATTTCAATTAGTAATTTTACAATTGTTATATACATTAGTGTATATGCAGACGAGGAGTCACAATAATGTGGCTGAAATAGGTTGACCAAATCGCGCACTAGAAAGAAGTCCTGGACTATTCTCAAGTTGATTGTAATGAGGGAAGGAGGAGAGGCAATAAATAAGATTAGTGTTCTTTTACATACATACTATTACTCACTATATTACAATAAACTCCAGCCACCTGCTTATTGTATATTTAAATTCATTTTACTAGAATCTATATCAAGTTTTTGATTACTTAAGGTATTCTTCCAATTTAATCCAGTAACAATTTTCACCATATAAATAATAATAATAATACCTTATAGTAACCATAAATACACATGGTGCCTACTTCAGTGACATGTTTTGCTCCATCTTTACATTTCATTAGTTACCATTCTCTCTCTCTATTTCAAATTATACATTACTTCCATGTAAACATCTCTCTATGTTTTTAAAGGTGTCATCTGAGACACATTCATCAAAAATCGTCAATACAGACCACGCCTCATGTTGGTATACCCCGAGCTCTACTACACAGTCCCGCATTCAAGAATTTTCCTCTTTTCATCATCCCTTTAACAGGTCATATAATATGCATACACAAATCAAAACAGCCCTTACCATCTTCTACAAAACACAAAATGTAATTTAAAAACTGCACAGCATATGTTGTAAATATAAAAGAAATCTCCTCATTCATACCAATAAACTTTAGCACATTTTTTAGGGGGAAAAGCAAGTAAAGGCATTGTAATCTGAATTCTTTTTAAGACATTATTTTCCAATTTTAATAAAATATTCTTGAATACAAATACACACCATGAACATTTATATATACCAAAGACATTACGTCAGCTTAGTCGAAGCCTATAACCCTATGCATACCAACTCTTACTGTTTTTACGTCTAGACACAAATAATGTATTGATCAACTAAATAACTACTGTAAGTGATATGTTTTATAAATTTTCTGAAAAATGTCCCTTTTCTGAGACTTTAACAAAGATATGAAGAGAAGTAGATTTACCTTCAGCATGGGGGCAAGTTTGAAGAAGTCTCCAATAATGAATTCAATGCGGTCAGCTACTCCGTACACATTAGCATTGTGGCGCGCAAGAGCAATTTTTTCTGGGTCTATGTCTATGGCTATCACTAGAGGAAGATGATAAAACAAGTGTTAGTCTTATCCACAACTCTAGTAATGCTACCAAATAGCTTGCCTTGTTTCAGATAAAAGGATCTTCATTAGACTAAAAATGTAATATAAAACAAACAAAATTTATCCTCATTTCTACCTGTGAAGTGGTACTGTGATGGCTACATACATACATAAAACCCACAATGTTCATTACTAATTGCTCATGTTTACATTTGCACTTCATCAATTCCACCAACATTTTTCACTAAGTACTATCTCCAACTACCTTACTTCTACTTTTTTTCACCAGTTAACATTTTCTTTTATATTTAATAATACACCTACCTGGCTTTCCACCAGTCTCTATGTTGCACATTTTAATGTGTTTTTAAAATGGCCTCCTATTTTCTCAAACTTTAATTTTTCTTACCACAATGTTCCCTCACAAATAATTTATTCCCATTATACAGTACCCCCCTTTTTTCTTTTCTCTCTTTACGATACCATCCACAAAACCCACTTTGTTATCACCTAGTTTTACCACCTTTTCACCAAGCACTTTCTTTCACTTCTACCAGCACACTAGCCAATTCAAAATAAATATTCATTGTATACATCCTTCATGATTAAGATTCATCTATTCTCAGTCACTTCCCACAAGATCATTAACAATTTTCCTTTTGCTCTTATCAGCCAAGTAGATATCACACCTAACTTCTCCACTTTCATTGGTTCATCTCTTGGTCTCTTTTCTACCCTTTCTCCCTAATACTACTATGGAGAATCGGGTCAAGTATTCTATGCAAAATGTATAAACTACCATTATAAAAACTGTAATGAACAAATATTCAAATATAAACATTTTGATGCAACAATTATTTGGAAAACCACTCACCATGGTTGCATGTCAAGGCAAGCTGTATAGCACTGCCTCCTGCTCCACAAAAGGCATCCACAACTGTATCACATCTGCATCTATCAGCATGATGAGCAGCAATCAACTCTGGAGTCACTGAATACCATGATTCTGAAAAAAACAGCGTTCGATGTAATGAAACGCCATTTTCTGGGCGAGTCCCGGAGGCTCCCCAGAAAATAAATATATATACTTTATATATATTTATTTATACTGGGCTGGTATACATGTATTAGACTGTGGCATCAGTCAATTCGAATGGAAATCTAAGCCTACCGGGGACCACAAGCCAGAACCTGGCCCCTTTAGAGAGGCACCAGGAGCAATGGCCTATGGAAAGACCCATGTATTTGGAAGCATTCCATGTTTGCAGGCGATGAGTCACAATAACGTGGCTGAAGTATGTTGACCAGACCACACACTAGAAATTGAAGGGACGACGACGTTTCGGTCCGTCCTGGACCATTCTCAAGTCGATTGTGTCACAATCGACTTCAGAATGGTCCAGGATGGACCGAAACGTCGTCGTCCCTTCAATTTCTAGTGTGTGGTCTGGTCAACATTCCATGTTTGTCATCGACCGGAGTTTGGCACCAGAAAGGTAGGCATAACAAAAACCCCACATTGTAAAAATTGCTACCTAAAAACTGAATAGGGAGGCAGAACTCCCAAACTAACACAAGGAAACAAGAAAATGTCACTAACGAAGTCGCGCCGATCGTCCATGCAGCCACCCCTACCCAGGAGGAGGGGGCTGCAGTGGCCCTACCCCCTGCGCCGGCTGCTCCAGCTATCAGTTCCTCAGCTGATGTGGACTGTGGCAGTCGTCGACTCTGGCCTCTGACTCCTTGCAGTTCTGTGCCTTGTGGTATGTGGTGTGCAGGCCAGGAGTAACTGATCAGTACTGAGGCTGCATGTGCTTAAGGCCACTTTCCCTAGGCACCCTGTAGGTATTGCCCTTGCATCTTGGGGTTCCCTTCCACAGGGCGTTCGGGAACATGTTATCCATTCAGTCTTGGTCCCAAAGGGTTCGGATAGCATGTGGCTGACTGTAATTAAATTTTCATTTGTAGATAGTTTGTAGTGCCTAATGTTTGTTCATCAATTAAATGATAGTGAGTTGGTCTCTTGATGGCGGACTGAGTTAAATTCAACATTGTCTTCCTTCTCTAACTGCAAGACAATTTGTAATGTTACTGTCATAGTGGGTGAATGAGTCATCAGAGTCTGGCAAAGAGTGTGTGCACCTGTTGAACTATTGTATATATTGGCCACTGGCTCAAATCAGAAAACGATGCATCAATGCTAAAGAAAGTTGATTAATATATTATATAAAATAAACAAAATCACATATCCATTCATTATATCTTTACATTATATATCACAGATTAAAAAAACACCATTACATCCAGGTTGTCATTCACAGCAGCACCCAATCACTTCATGACATGATGTGTGTGCTTCTCATGAATTGCCAAATACATTGCTGTACAAGAAATACATTCATACTTCCAATAAACTGCTTCCACCCAGCCCTATCTTTTACTACAGTATATCCTGTGCATGTTCACACACATTCCCCATATCTTCTCACACTTGCTCATTGGATCAATCGACGGCCATACTGGCCTTCCAATCCATCCCCTGCCTTCAAATTCATTACAATATACACTATTCACTGATCTACCATCATCCACTCATTATGTCCAACCCACCTGAGAAAACTCTTCAATTTTGCATTTTATATACTTATGCACTCCACATCTCACCATGACATTTCAATTCCTTATTCTATTTATTCTATTTGTACCACACATGCTTATAAACTTGTCCATTTGTACTATTCTTACTAGTGATTTGTTCACATTCATTCCACGCCATCTTGCAGCCTTCTGCCTACATCTACACCTACAGTACTGGTATCCTATTTTTTTTTTAACCACTGACTTAAATGCATCAATCACCATGCAATCTATTGTCCTCATTAGCAACTAGCACTTCATACTAGTTCCATATTCCCTATGTTTAACATACTACCATTTTCTTGTCTCCCTCTTATGTTTACTTTGCATCCATAAAATCAAAATTTTATTGTAAACTGCTTGTGCTATTTCCACACCCCGACTAAAAGTTTCTCTCGTTACTTTGTCCAACTCTGCATTTCTTTGGCATTATTCACCAAACATTTCTGGCGTGAATTCCATCATCGAGGTTCATTTATTTATAATCTACTGTAATTATCTAAGGTCACTATCAACTATCTCTGTACTCATCTAATAGTCCTCTCACATTCAATATCTCTAATTATACAGTACAGTTAACTTGATGCAAATCAACATTACCTTGGTCCAACTTTATACCCTCATCATACTTAATAAATAAACGATGCCTTTGGGCCCAGTATTTATGTATATCCTTGGGAATGTCAGGTGGTGGAGACTCTGCTATCACGCCATAATTTACTATTTGGCACCCAGAAATTATCTCCCTCCATGTTGCTCTTTCTGCCATTTCTGGATTCTGGTTAAAAGTGAAGCAAGAATTAATAACGTGTGACAGTAACACTACAGTATAGCTGAAAGTATGTCATGTTTTATTATGTTACTAAATACACTGCACCTCCTTTAAACTAGGTATGTTGAGATTACATGTCAGCCAGAATACATGTAATCTCAAGTACAGCAAGTACAAGTACAAGATGCTTGCACAGCAAGTACAAGATGCTGTGATGAATGAGTGTATGAGGAATAATGAGTGTGTATGAAACATGCAAACAAAATTAATTCATTTAAATAAGACAAGACAATATACATTACTGGAAGAAACTGAGAATATTGACTGATGCTCTACACAATACTTGAATAGGTTGAAAGGTTAACTTCCACAAGGGCCCCAGTAGAAGACTTACTTCTTCCTGCGTCTTTAATAATCCTGTAACACTTGTTGTAGACTCTGCATTTCCTTCTTCATCAAAAGTAGTATATGTTCTAGTCCAGTCTTCATGGTCAACATCATTACTTATTGAAAAAACTGGATAGGAATCATTCACCTATGAAAAAGACATATTATCTATATATTTCAATGCCAAGATAATCAATCACTACTAATTTTTCAGCTACAGCATATTTCGATGTTCATCACAGTACTGTACATCTACATTTAAATGGTGGAAGTTCAATATTTTCCTCAAACATGTTAACAATTTTTCACAGTTCATACACAGTTCTCATACCAGGAGCAAGGAAGTTCTTAGGTGTAAATTTACATTGCCTAACATTTATTAAATGTCTACATTATTATGCATGATTTAACACGTTCACTGCCTGATCACACATATTCTGTCATAAAACAAAAAACTGAAGTGTGTGAGATAACGCAAACGTCGTATTAATTAATTTAAAAATTTGTAAAAATTCCATTTATTGTCCGAATACTATGGGACTTATTTTAAAATGTGTGTCAACGTCTTCCCATTCCCTGTATACCTCACATGAGATCTTGACCCCGCCATGTGGGTGCCCACCCACGCTGGAGGCTCACTGTTCTCGTGACAGCCGCGACCTCTCCTCGAGTCGAAAAGTTCTCTCATTCCAGTTATTTTATCTCGGGTATTTATTGTTACCAGTTTTATAAACACTGCAAATTGACTTCCAAATGGATACTGATCAAAAACAGAGCCAATCCATGACAAAAGCATTGAAAGAAACATGTATGAGGAAAAAGTTGAGTGTTCGTCGAAAGTATAGAAAAGCGAGACTTGTATGTTCTTATATGCAAATATCCCTTTACAGTATTTTATTGCAAACAATTTGATACCAAATTGAACAATGTAGCATGAAAATTGAGGCGAGAAAGCTTAAAATAGTATAAACATTGAAGTGGTGAGCCCACGGGCAATGCTCGCGCTACCTTGCGGTGCATGGTGGGTCTAAAGTATAAAAAAGTGAAATTAATATGTTCTTATATGTAAATATTCCTTTACAGCATTCTATTGCAAACAATTTGATACCAAACTGAACGACGTAGCACGAAAATTGAGGTGAGAAAGCTGAAGAGATTTTAAACATTGGAGTGAGGTTGTGTGCTCACGGGCAACGCTTAGCCGAGCTTGTGATGTGCGGAGGGTTGCCCGCTGGGCCAGCGAAGTGTTAATTATTACAGTACACTTAAAAATAAGTTAGTGTAAGAGTGTTACACTAAAAATTTAACTGGAAAGTATTTTTTAACTTGACCCTTTTTGTTGATAAGAGCTATAACATTCTAATAAAGGCAGCAGTGTCTCACCTCAACTTTAATGAAACCTGTATAATTTCACACCCAAAGCATTAAGCACTCATGTATAGTATCACCAATACAAGACTCAAAAACAATTCCTTCCCCCTAGTGTAACATTCTGCAGTGAAATGTGCCTTACAACATGATGCAAGGCTGACAGTGTACAATAAGTTTACATATACATCAGGAATCTCTCAAACAAAAGGTTACAGCTGCACTTCACTTACCTGTTCATTATCAAGTAAATTCAAAGTCTCTAGATTTAAATGTGTTGTACCATCATCTGCAACATTCTTCTCCACTGAATGATACATTCTCTGATAGTCCCGTTTTTCTGAATGAACACGGAACTGAAATAATTTAAAATTTTAATGAAAGGTAATAAACCAGTTCAAATTTAAATGGTTACTTACAGAAGCAACATTCAGTGTAAAATTATCAGCAGACATCTAAAAATAGTCAAAATTTGCTAAAATTCCAGGGCTGGTTTCCATTTTGACTTTCAATGAGCTACCTTTGATGAACAGAATTTAAGGACTTGGCCGAGGAAAAGTCCCGGAATTAGTGTGACAACTGTAGGATTAGGTTTTCCTTGTCAATCTATATCATATGAGAAGCTTACATCATATAGAGCACTATATGCTCTATATATATATATAGATATACAGCACATACTGTAATTTTTATGGCATCCAGCAAAACACTGGCAAAGAATAAATCATTCTAAACATCAGAATCTTTTCATTTCACTGAAACAGATATAAAAATTATACTGTCTTTACCTCCTAGAAATACACATGAAAAGTTTGTACAAAATATTGAGTTAATCAAATTATCATGAATATCAATGAGTAAATTAATCTGACAAAATGATAACACAACCACACACACCCATTGTTTCTTACCTCATTTAATACAACACCCTCTGCAGGATTTATTGTGGAAGATGGTGGGAGAGAACAAGCCAGAGGTCGCAGCCACTTAAACAACTTGTTGTGATTTTTATCAACTCGATTCCAACTAAAAAAATAACAATACAGTTCTGTACTACAAAAACAATAAATATTGTAAAATAAATATTATATACTGTAATATATATATATACTGAATTATTTCAAATACAATAAAGAGAGTATGAAAGAAAAACATCTGAATCTTAACAGCACTAGGCAATAAATACAATTCATACCAAATTAAACACTGGTTAACAATTAACAAATTATGTAAATCAAATCTGGGGAATAATAAGACCCGAAACATTATGGTGGAAACAGTTGCATATAAGCAGAATAACAAATGTCCGGAAAGCAGTCATGAACGTAGATGAGGAAACCTTCAGAATACAGTATTATAAGTAACATCTTGTATCATATTGATAATGAACTTCCTTTAGATAATTAGGAACTAAAAACCTGTATAAGTGACTCAAGATGCAATTAGAAAAACTACTCGGCAGAAAATTAAATCAGAAAATTTAGAAAGAAAATTTTTGGAAACCAATGATTGGTGACAGATGACAGAATTATGTAATACTGAAATGGTACATTGGTGACAAAGGGAAAGGAATCAATTATGACATTTGCCTTAAATCTAACTATAAATGTAACATTTGCAAGTACACTAAAACTTTTTTTTCCTATTCACCTGTCCTCAGATTTTTAATACCTTTCCTTTAGTCCTAATTATTTGGCATATTGCAGTAGCAGAAAAACTTGACTAACCATTTTCCTTTAAGTGTGTCTAGAGGTTGGTTCTGAGGAAGAGAGTGATGCTGAGATTCACAGGACACTGGCAACTTCTCTTGAAAAGGCATCTTGAACACTTCTCCTGGAATTTATAAAGAAAGAACAAATAATTTATGAAAAACTGGTTATCAAATTCATGAAATTCAATGTCTTGAATGGTTGCTTAGTCACTATCTGAACCAGAAGCTGTATCTGCCCATGATCACATTTCCACAGGCATTGTTGACATGTGCTAAGTGTTGATAAACATCTTTGGAAAGGGTCTCACCAAAGATGTGCTTTAACAGGGCTAGGTGCTAGGCCCATTGTTGTTCTCATATACAATAAGCCATGTAATAACTAGATTTACTAGTTAATAACTGAATAACTGGACTTATTGTCTTTAACTTACCAGAGGGTGTAACTTCATACTGTAATTATCAATATTTGTAGATGAAACAAAGCTAATGAGGGAAATATGAACTAAGGACTGAAGAGCATTGCAAATAGACCTTAGCAAACTCTAGGAGTGGGCAGACAAATGGTTGCTATGAAGATAAAAGATGAAATCAACACTAAGAGTAAGGGAATTGGAAAAAATGACACGAGTGAATATAATTCCAACAGTAACATGGAAGGTACACAAACAAGGTAGCATCAACCACATATGCGAAGGAGGTACACACAGCATGGCATTTACAAATCTGAACAGCTCCACCATAGAGCTTCACCTCATGAAACAAAAAACTTGCAGTAGGTTACGGGAATTCAAGGTTATACCAGAAAACTATAATTATAGAAATTAAAGATATTTATTCTGAAAATTATCTTGAAAGCTTCAGTATCCATAACATTTATGAAACATTGAATAATTTACAAAGGATAATGCACTGGGAAATCAACATTCTACATACCTGAGAATACAGGAAACATCAGACCAAATAAATGGAATGCACTTGTCACCACAAAACTTGTAAAATGTGCAATTTCGTTTAAACGCTTAAGCCATGTCTCCCCTTGATCCTTATCACTGTCACATTTGGAAACTACTGCAGAGGTAACAAGGTTGCTGGCATCATAGGAGCCCGATTCATCAGAACTGTTAA
Source organism: Procambarus clarkii (assembly GCF_040958095.1). NCBI lineage: Eukaryota > Metazoa > Arthropoda > Malacostraca > Decapoda > Cambaridae > Procambarus > Procambarus clarkii. The sequence continues at coordinate 21,686,236 of NC_091193.1, forward strand.
TACCCTGTGAAGAGGCACTGTTGCTTCTGTCACACTTACACACAAGTTGTGAGGTGGAACCATTAACTTTTCCATTAAGATTTCCTTCATCCTTGCATTCACTCATAGCACCTTCATTAGTACTATAAATATTTTGGTTACTGTGATCTTCGGAAGAGTATTTTAATTTTTTACTGCTTGCCTTTTTGGCAGAGTCTTTAGGATATAATGATGTTACTTCCAAGGACTTTCTCTCACTTCCATTTTTCCTAATCTCGCCTTCCTGGGACTGGATATACTGCAGAGCCCAGCCAAGGCCTGCACGCCCACTGAAATTAAATAATAATTAAAAATAGTATTCAGCATTTCAAAATAATCAACGTGTAATTTATTGTTTATCCAATGCAGTATTAGTTGAAGCTATGCAGTACCACAACAAGCAAGTATAACCTTGGTAATCCAAGTTCAATCGTCACAGTAATGTAACTCAGAAATACCGTTTTCTTTGAAGTTTTTTTTTTCACTGTAGGTACATGGCTTGCCTTTATTCATCATTAGCAGCAGCCTTCACTTTCATGCTTACCTTATACATGTTCCTTCTTATACTTATCAACCAAATTACATTTAGTAGACTTGTGTCTAATTTTTATGATTTTTAGAGCATAATCATTGATTTTTATATTATTTACCAAAGTATTATTTTGCTTAAAATAATACAATAAGCAATATGAAGAAATGCTGTCAAACCACCTTTCATTATTTATTAATTTCATCAGTAGAACACCTATAACAAAACTTAAATGATAAATACTTTAATGTTCATTAGCTTTCAGAATATATAATATAGAAGACTTACCTGGATTTAACTGGCTTTTTCTTTTTCTTTTTAGTCATGAGCTTCTTAATGCTAAGTGGAGCAGTAGGGAGACTGCCACTTTCATCCTCCTTTTCCTCAGTGTCAACAGATGATTCAACTTCAGATATTTGATCATTCTTCGACTCATCTGTTAAGTCTTGCATAACTAATTTTGCTTCATCGAGTTCTTCTGAAATCAAATACTCTGAAGAATCACAAGCCACACTGCTGCTCTCACCATGAGTAGGTTCTGTGTTCATAAATTCGCAGCTAGTGTAGTCTACAGGTGTTGCCGACACACACACATCAACCACATTTTTGTCCATTGATGGTGTCCTTTGACAATGTTCCATTGTGTTCTTATCATTCAAGTCTTTCAGACCTTCAGTTACAGTGGGCTGAATCTGCTTATCAGTAAATGTATGCACAGTATTTTCCATATTTTGTTTTTCAGTTTTAATATTTAGTTCTATGGTGGAATCTTGCAAATTTACTTTCATATCATATTCCATATCTTCTCTGTGTTCATTCCCCTCCCCTTGTCCCCCAAAGGTATCTACAATTCCACTTACATTTTCTTCTATATTTTGTAACCCTTGTTCAGCACTGTTATTAATGATCCTGCTTTTATCAAAATGTATACCAGCTTTCTGGTAGAAGAATTCATCCACACCATCATCCACTTCAATATCAAAACCATATAAAAAATTACGAAGGTGAACCCAGTACCTTTTGTCTGAATGTTTATCATAAAGTGAATCTAAAATATCTTTCTTCACATTTTTAGGAGCTAAGTTTTGACTGGAAGAGTTTTCCAGTACAGTCTGTATTTCAATATTATTTGAACTATTTTGATTATCAATACACTTCTCACTTTCTTCTATATTTTGTGCAGCATTACTTTCCAACAAATTCAATTCACAATTTGAGTTTTGTTCCTTCGAATTGGGATGAGAGTTGATTTGAATGGTCTCACCATCTATATGATTAACCTCGTCAGAATTCATCTCATCTGCCAGTAAGTTACTCTCTGTATCTAGTTCACAGTCACTGTTTCCCAACTCATCAGTAATACTAGGAATTATCCACGGGTATTCTTCCAGATATGAATCGTGCCACTCTACATAATCTGGAGTGCAGTGTTTTCGGTACTTATGTACCCAGGATAAAGGAATGTAAATGTCTTTCCAGGCCTCCCAATGCACCAACCAAGACTGCCACAGTTCGGGTGTTACTCCTGGAGGACACACATCTACCTGAAAAATAAAATGTAACATTATTATTTTTTCTTCTAATCCACCTAAATTTTCACATTCTTTTCTGTTTCTACTTTGGTCTACCAGTTTCTTTATTCAACCATGACATCATCTAAATGTTGTGTCTAGTCAACTGCAACTCAGTCTTAAAATAGTTTGTATTATGTTGTTTCTTTACCAAAAATTTGACCCATAGAATAAATAAGAGTATTCTTTAGTATTCTATGTACAGTATTCTAGAATACAGTACATAAGAGTATTGCTTGAGAGTACTGTACTAAGAGTATAGGTTCATATCCTCATCACGACTCCAACTGATTTATTCCCAAAGAATTCATATTTATTCTCCTTTCATTTTTAATTCTATAGATTCTGCTACTCCCATTCTTCTTAGTAACTGTTATCACTGACATTGCATCAAATTAACACACACACATGTATCACACTTCCCTCGAAACATGGGCATTTATGTTTCCTACTAAGATGGTTAAGAGTATGGGAGCAGATGGTGATGGTGTGTACAAAGAATGCATTAAAAATTAAATGAAGGAAGAAAAGATGTGTATAAAGTTGGAGATGCTGAAGGAAATGTAGGCAGATAAAGAAAGAGAAATGGATATCGTGGTGACGGTAGCAATGGCGGTGGTAATGAAATTAATTTACTTCCTTACACATAATGTATACTGTATACAAATGAATAATTATCTTTACCTTTATTTCAGAATCAGTCACAAAATTCTGGGACTTGTCATCATCTGTATGCTCATCAGCACCTGTCGAAGTTTTCTTTTCATATTCCCTGTTAATAAAAAATACTATTTACCAGGAAGCCAAATTTTAAACTAAACTTCTAAACTAAACCGAGTTTTCCAACTATCTTGGTTACAAGTATTTTATACTGCATATAGAAAACACTAATCATTACATGTACAATATAGTCCACTGTAGCACTCCATTGCATAGAAGATTTACTCCAGGACATTTACTTTTCTTAATGCTTCAAAAGCTCAGTGTTCCAGTCAGGTGCCTGTCACCCCCAACAGCACCAAGGAAGGAAACCATAAAAGTAAGCCGAGAATGACATGATAGTAAGAGAATATGTAAACAGCTAACATGCAGACCACCATACTAACATAGCTATTTGGGCACAGGACAAAGTGACGTGGCCATCTCACCCAAACCCAGCATGGACTGGGCCCACTATCTCATGACAAGAGCGGAAAGATTTGATTGATTCACCTGTTATCTTAAAGTGAGGTTCTGAGTTTTATGCCCACTTTTTAATACTTAGAAGAGACATTGGAGATTTGAAAATGCTCTTTTCCCCTGTAAGTAGAGATTGACAGATGCTGGCAGTGGCTAGTCTGTTCTTTGTAGCACTGGTATTCACATGGTGTCACTAACCTTGCACCACCAACAATGTTGTAAGAATGTGCAACAAGCAATGAAATCTGAAGTTTATTGCTATATGTGAATTCTGTACACTGAACAGCTGTACTATTACTTAGGAACATGAAAAATGTTAAAAAGTAACAGGTACTGTACTTAAATGCACACACACTAAATATGTACAGGCTACAGTAACTATTTTTCTTACCTAATATGATGTGATGACATATAACACTTAATCTTGCCCACCTCGGCAGAGCGTTCTTCACAATGATCCCCAGCTTCTTCATCTTTGCTTGTAAATTTTAATACAGCCATACCTTGTCCACACCATGTTGTCTCTATGTATCTTGGGAGACCCATGATTCTGTTAAAAAAAAAAAAAAAGCATATTAGCAGTCAGGAACAAATTAAACAAAATATTTGCATAATTTTTAAAATGAAGAAGCTGGAAGCTTTGGATAAGCTTTATTGATATGCAATAGGGAAGACATTTATTTAAACTTGGTTGTTAGGCAAAATAATTTAATAATTAATAATAATTTATTTTTTCAGGAATAGGCAGTCTATGTATATACGTCTGTATACACACACCTTAGACAAGTAGTCAGGTCACCACCAACTCAGCCACCCAAGGTTTTAGCAAGAGGAGGATATCATCCTAAAAGATTAGGCCTTTTGGTCTATAGTAGGGCGGTGTGCAGGACAAACATATCAATTGTGACACTAGCTCTCCACATATGTCAGTTGCTTAATTTAGAAACCGTACTTGTGGTCGATCTCGAACCCATTGTTGATGTGATTACTTATATTGAATTTTGTAACTAGCTCATCAAGATTGTAACTTCCTTAGCTAAATGAATTGTGGGGTTCAGTCCCTGAGCCCATTATGTGCCTCTGTAACCCTTTCCACTACCGCCCACAAGATGGGTATGGGGTGGTTGTGGAAAATAAATGTTGTTATTGTTTTAGATTTAGCTACTAAGAACGAAATGTCCATGTAGCACGGGCTATGGTGAGCCCGTAAGGAATGTAAATGAACTCAATCAAATAAGTGAACAAGACTAGACTTAAGCCTCACCTAGAGCAACACAGCCACCCAGCCTGACCTCCTCGCCAACGTTTGTATCATGAGGCCACAACCGACCCAGAGACCCACGGGATAAAATTATTGGAATGCCATATTGAAATTGCTAGCATATAGCTCCAGCAGCGGGAGTAAATTAATATTTATATGAATTCCAAGATGCTTTATGGATATGAATATCATATATTGTCTTATAAACTAATTATGTAAGTAATTATTGGAATCATACATAATAAAAGTTTGTCTTTTATTTTTCAGAAAGGGATTCGCTTTTGGCCATTTTTTTTAATTATGACAAATTACAGATATACATAGTGTGTAAAAACTGGATAACATTTATATACGCAACTTTGCCTAGAAATAAACTAATTTAATAACGGAATATGACGAAAAAAGGAAACTGAATTCATCAGTAGATTTAGATTTTTTATATAAATATAAAAGGAAATATCACCTCTGGCTGGAAGAAAGAGACTCTTAGCCTCGTAGGAAAGCACACATAACGCATTAGAGGGGATATTTAGGTCCCCTCCAATACAGTTTCTATGTGCTTTTCTCCTAGTACCCCCTTCCTTTTGTGTTTTGTTGTGTTTTATTAGATATTTAAAGGTTACATTATGTACACTGGTTAATACAATTGATTAAAGGTTATGGATCTCTTGGAGCTCCTCCGCTTCAGACAGGAACCGATAACGCAGCGGGCGTTTCCCCTCTGGATCACCCACACTGAGGCGCTGAAACAAGAGATTGGCAGCCCTTGGGTCTCTGGTGATGTCGACGAGCCTGGAACCCAATTCTCTGAGAAATCCCAAGGCACTTCTACCCCAGGTGCCTTAAGGTCCAATTAGGTCTTGTTTACGGAGTATACAATTAGTGTTGTCTATTGGGAGTGTAATTTACCTGCAATTACCGTAATCAACGATATCCCAGGATTATTCTGATAATTTTTGCCGGAAACGCTATGCATGCTAGTGGCTTTACAAGAATGTAAAATCAACTTAATTTCTATGTTCTCTGTTAACCCGCAAAGTACGTTCTTGTATATAAATAAATAAATAAATAAATTACAGTGGTATACTTTATAAATATTTCACAAATTTTTAATGAATTTTTAAAGTTGTAAGAATCAAGAGAGTACTTATCTGAAGTTAATATTTAAAACATACATTATCCCGTTCCTTCGAGTTATTTGTGTTTTGCACTACTAGTTACTGCTATAAGATAATTAGTAGATAATTAGGTGGGAGTGGTGAGTTGTGTTGGACCCGCGGGTGCTGTGAGAGGTCGCCGGAGCAACAGTATTTACTTCATTACGTGTTACCTCCAGTGGGTGAGCTGCTGCTGTTGCTGCTGGCCGCATATTTCACAGGTGCATGGGGCATGCTCTCCTCATCTCGTGTCGTTCATGCTTATTGGATTGAATTTAACTATTGCAAATTTGATTAAATACGAGAGATAAGGGTGGATTTTCATCGGTTGTAGACTTGATGAGCACATGACGTGGTGAAGTTTATAATTGGATACACACAAACTTTAAAATAAATATTTTATTTCTCAATATTCAGTATTTATTGCAATTAAAATTGCATTCTAAAGCCGTAATTTTTTTATTATGGGTTAATTCATCATTAACTATAGTTTATTGAAAGTTTTATATACAGTATATTGGGTTCCTCATATTGACACTGTTCTGACTAGGAGATTCTTTAAAAAATAAATAAAATTCGCTGAGAATTATCAAAAAGAACATAAAATATTCAGTAAAGCAAAAATTCTTGGATTGAAGGGCTTGTACAGTACTTTATTGTAGTAATAATATTAATAATTAATTTTAATAATTATATTTATATTGCTATAATAATAATAATAATATGTTCATGAAAATATGCACACAAAAATCATTATTATTATTATTATTTTATACTACTTGTGTTCTATATCTAATAGCATATGCTGTCATTGGACTACTACTAGTTTGTCTACATCCCAGGGTCAAGGATTAGTTTTTCACATGATTACAACACTGACCAGATCTTAACACTTGTGTTCTTTAGGTGTACCATCACCCAGGAGTTTCTTTGCATTTTTCTTCACTTGATGCTATTTGAAATTTTCAGTGCCTCCTTGTGTACTACTGTAGTTTAGTAACTGAATCTTCTAGGTTGTCATCTATAATCGTTACCCCAGAAAACATGCCGTAGAAGCAAGTATACCCCGGGATAAAGTGGCTAGCCCCTTCTGTGGAACATTGTTGTTATCATTACTGTATTTTTTATTATTCCTGTAGCGGATATTATTTATTATTGGTATTATGTATTATGAATAGTAGCAAGAATGCAGATTAATGAAACTGATGAAATAACACTACTATTAGTGCACAGTGAAATCACATTAACATGATGTATTAGTGAGAAAATCAGTAGGAGCAATGATTTTCTTGCATCGTGTTTGTGATTTCATTGTGCATTTGACGAGAACTGTTGGAGAACTACTAGACAATTAGCCAGAGTGCATAGGGGAGGGACAGTGCTTAAAACCTTGAGTGAGCTTCAGTTGTAAGTCAAAAGAATCCTAGAAGATTCAGTGGATTCCCAGGTTGCGTTGCTTTTACCATGTTGTGGCATGGTGGTCTATGCTGCGAGCTTAGGGGTACCAAGTGAGCAGGTTTGAAGCCTCCTCATGGCTCCTCCTGAGTGTCTCGCTACTATCAGTAGTAATCGTTACAATAATTATAGTGCTTATACCTGTATACTTTATTATATAATTTGGAAGACTAAAGGGAAACCTGAAGTGTTACCTGGATTGTCATATTAACTTGAGTGAAAGCAGATATTTTTCTCGTACTCAAATTACACACCTATTAATCATCATTTAAAGTACTATAATTATCTTGGCAAGTGGTATAAAGATATATCCTGTATATGCCAACAATTTGATAGGAAACTGCACTGTAATAGCATATGTGTGTATTAAATGTTTGTAGTACTCTATTATGTATGCTTGTATCAATTTAAAATATACTATTACAGTACACACAGAACACATGTGTATGTACAGTACACACACATGTACTGTACACAGTACACCTAGTACTGTATGTACGTACAGTACACGTGTGAAGTCAGATGAACTCTTAGTTGCAATCCTTTTAACCATGTCGTAGCACAGTTGATTAAGGCGCATCTTGGATCCTCTCGGACGTAGGTTCGAACCCTCATCACGGCCCTTGTGGATTTGTTTATACTATTACAGTACTGTTATAGATTACTTATCTTTATATAAGTAGGTTTACAATGTGTCAGCAAGAATTAAATGTCGTTAGTTCTAGACAACTATTATAAATGTACTGTAGTTACATTATGCAAGTCTGCAAGTCTACATCATTGTGGTTTGCATCTTAATAAAATTAGCATTCACTCACTTATCCACTCAGAGGATAAACAAATACACTGGATTCTACCCTGGGAAGCAGGACTGGATATTAAATAAGAACTGCTAACTATAGTTCTATTAGGGCACATTGTGCTTCTATGTACTCACCTAGTTGTACTCACCTAGTTGTGCTTGTAGGGGTTGAGCTTTGGCTCTTTGGTCCCCACTCTCAACTGTCAATCAACTGGTGTACAGATTCTTTAGTGGCTCTATCAAATCTACATTTGAAACTGTGTATGGAGTCTGCCTCCTCCACATTGCTGCTTAATGCATTTCATTTGTTAACTATTTGACACTGAAAAAGTCTTTATAATGTGTCTATGGCTCATTTGGGTACTAAGTTTTCACCTGTGTCCTCTTGTTCGTGTTCCTCCTGTGCTAAAGAGTTTATCTTTGTCCACCCTGTCAATTATCCTGAGAATTTTGTAGGTGGTTATGTCTCCCCTTACTCTTCTGTTTTCCAGGGATGTGAGGTTCAGCTCCCTTAGCCTTTCCTCATAGCTTATACCTCTCAATTTTGGGACTAGTTTGGTGGCGTATTTCTGAATCTTCTCTAACTTTGTCTTGTGTTTAACTAGGTATGGACTCCAGGCTGGATCTGTATATTCCAAGTTTGGTCTGACATAAGTGGTAGACGAGGTCCTGAATGATTCCTTACACAAGATTCCTCATGTGTATATGAATTTGTGCTTGTACTGTATTTATTTCATGAATATGTAAAAAAATTGTTACAATATTACAGTATTTTACTTATTCTGCTCCTCACTGATATATTTATTTTTATTTTCAGTTTTGGCCCTCCTACCCCCCAGTTTTTCAAGATGACCCTTGGTAAGTATAAATAGCTTCTCGTATCTTTTATTCCTGCTGTGTTCTCTCAGTTTCAAGCTTTAATAAGCATACAGCTGACCCTTATCACTACATACACTATAGTAATGTTTCTGTAAAAATTGTTCTATAGTATATTAAAACATTCTATACAGCATAAATTTAATACATGTACTGTACTAACATAAGAGAAAAATAGGGTTTCATTCCCAGACATGACAAAGTTGTACATTACTGGAATGCTTGTGCATGTATTTGAGTTGTTCGGCGAGAGTGAAGGCAGAGGGAAGGGTTGAGGGTGAGGGTGAAGGGGGAGTGTGAGGACATAGAGAAGAGCAAAGACAAGGGAAAGTGTGAGGGCAAGGGGAAGAGTAAGAACAAGGGAGAAGGCAAGAGTGAGGACAAGGGTGAGGCAGAGAGTGAGAATAAGGGTGAAAGTGAGGGGCAAGGGCATGAGTAGGTGTGAGTGAGTACCTATTTTGCAGTGTTAGCTATTTGTGATAATCTCATTGTATCTATCTTGCATTCATTATTTCACAGGGTGCATATATACGATGTGAAACAATCGATTTTTTCCCTTTGTGTATCTAAGATCTCTTCAAGTTGTTGGCCCAGAATTTGTGGATGAAGATTTTGGAAAAATTTATTTTATTAGTCTCAAGCTTTGTTATCCACTAAGTATTTTGGAAGTTTGTTATAGCACGCTCAGCATACATATTATACCAAAATATGCACTGAGAAACTTCACTAAAAAATTATTATGCTTACCATGTTTTTCCAAATTCGAAAATATTGTCAAAGCCTTGAAACTTTTTTATGTAAGTGTGTTGTTTAATTATGAAAATACAGTTGGAAAATTATTATTTAAATCAGCCCTCATAGTAATAGCTGTCATTTACCTTGTAAAGATTGTAATATATTCTATATAGGTCTATCTTCCCCGGTATAATAGCCTCATCTGCAAACATATAATTCTGTATTGCATCTGTTAGATCATTTATGTAGACAATGCTCTGGTCTAATATACCACATTAGCCCGATAGCTCCAGGGAGCCTCCGGGGCTCACCCAGAAAATGGTGTTTCATTACTGTACATTAAATGCTTTTTTTTTTTTTTTTTTTTTTTTTTTTCCCCACATGTCAAAACTGGTACAGAAATAGCACGTGCAGTTTATGAATTAAATTTTTTATACCTTGATCTAAAAAGTTCTTGTTTAAGCCAGCAGCTAGCAGTCGATAGGTACCATAATTTCATTACAATAGTGTAGAAGCCTTCACTTTACACCAAACAGATTTTTAATTATCCTGGTGGTACTATGGAGATTTGTTATGTTCTTCCAAATTTAAGGGATTCAATAAAGTGTATGTAATATACGTGATGTGTGAAGGTAGCGCTACAAATGGAGCTACTGTACAAGCAAAACGGGTAAATGTCCTAGGGACTGGTTCTTCAGTCCTAGGGACTGGTTCTTCAGTCCTAGGGACTGAAGAATGAGTAAGATGGTCAGCCACATACTGTGATGGCAAGGACATGCACATATTGTATGTACAGTAATTATGTAGGTATTTAACACATGTCTAAAGGTTACATTTCTAGATTAATTGAACAAATTATGATACAAATTTTGTAAATAATAATAATAATAAGAGAGCTTACGAACTATAGATTCACAGTATACTGAAATTCCTGGTGTCTTCTTTGGTGATGCAGTGTTGTTTGTTTATTATGTAATATTTTATTGCAGTATTAACCTCCGAGTTGGTGGAGCAGTTTCGGGAACAGGTTGAGAGTGAATCAAGCTCTCTGTTGGCTATGAATGCTTGTTTTAAGACAGATCCATTAGAGATGTGTGTACGTCGCAGCAAAGTGATTTCAACAAATCATGTTTTTACCCACAAGGTCAGTTCACTTAAAAAATTTTGATTGCCATACTGTGTTATAAAATGATGCTTTAACAAAATTATGGATTAAATGGAACAGAAAACGAAATTTTCAGTCATTGGTAATACATTACAGTACATGTGCTCCTCTTTAAAAGAGGCAGAGAAATAAAATGGTGCACATGAACGAGTAGTTAAGAGCCTTAAAATTTACCAGTTAATGCCAGGTTGAGCCTTGGATTGAGTTATTTAACACCTTAGGTTTAATGATTAGTACAGTATAGTATTTTGTAAACCTTTAAAGCTGTGATAAGTAAATGCTATTGCTCTGAAGCTTTTTGAGTACTGTGTGTAATTACCAAAGTGTAATAACCTAAGTGTTGTTACAGGACGAGAGCTACACTCGTGGTGTCCCGTCTTCCCAGCACTGTCATATAATGCTTTGAAATTACTGACGGTGTCGGCCTCCACTACTCTCTCACTAAACTTGTTCCAACCATCTACCACTCTGTTTTAAATTTTTTGGGGGCACCCTTGTTTCCTTAGCTTGAATCTGGGATCTCTTGCTCTTGAAGTTGCTGGTGTGCTTATCTATCAGTGCTTACCAATAAGTGGCTATGGGGAAATGAGCTCTAGATCTTTTTACCCCCATCTCGTAGCCATTATCTATCTACCTGGTGTATCTACCTGGTGTGCTAATTACCTTTCTCAACATTAGTTTTTATTATATTTTCTCTTAAAGTTGAGTGTAGGGAAATAGATGTGAAGGTAATGAACAAACTTCTGATTGGTATATGTTTGGTACTGTATATACTTTCAGAGGTGCTCATGAGTAATAATTTATCAAAAGGAATAAGAAACCTACACAAATGTATGGAATGTAATTGATTTTTAAATACTATAAGCACAAGAAAATCACTTGCAGTGCAAGAGCATTTCAGTTAAAATTTGTTTAAGAAAGAAGTTTGAGAGACTGAAGAAAGGGTGAGAGAGATGTGGAATTGAGAGTGGTGTTGTCTAAATTAATGAAGGAAGGAACATATTGGTATTATGGAATTTCATTTGTAGGTTGAGAGTGAAGGGCGACCAGTTACCAACCAGAAATCTTCTGGACGTTGTTGGATCTTTGCCTGTCTTAATGTGATGCGACTTCCCTTTGTCAAACATCACAACTTGGAAGAATTTGAATTCTCACAGTCATATCTCTTCTTTTGGGATAAGGTAATACTTCACTGTATAAAATGTCAGAAATGTATGATGTCTATATATCCTAATGATACAAATCTTCAGTTTATTATTTTTGTATTAGTGCTTAGTATATGAATCTTAAACTAACAGTGAAGTTCTGATTACATTTTTGTATGAACAGATAGAGCGCTGCAACTATTTCCTGAACAAGATGGTTGAGTGTGCCAAACGAGGAGAGGAGGTTGAGGGTCGACTTGTCTCATTTCTTCTTCACGACCCAACTTGTGACGGAGGTCAATGGGACATGCTGGTGAACCTTATTACTCGGTAAAAATAATAAATTGGTCTGTTATAATGTGCTTTTAATTCAATTTTATTTTAGATGTTAGAATTCATTTAGAGTATACATCAAAGGTTATAATTTGAATGAGCATGTTAGGGTAGAGGATGTCTAGATCATGTACAGTATTACTGTTTCTGAAATAGCTCATAATAATTTATGTCCTCATTAAGGGTATTTGTGCTAGTTAAAGGTTTCTGTATACACTGGTACCTCGGCACTCAAATGGCTCCGAATTCTAACAATTTGGCATTCAAAAACTTTATTCAAGAAATAAAATGCACGTTAGTTGACTATTTGCTCAGCATTCAAATGTACACACAAGTAACAAATGAGTCAGATTCCCAGTAGCTGTCATTCAGTGTGCAACCCTATTAAACTTCTCTGTAAGCTTTTTTGTGGTTTTCTTGGATATTTTTTTACATTCTTAGCATAAATAAGTCACCACAGCACCTAAGAAGGTTAGTGATAAGAGCCAAACAAAAAAGAAAATTAGTTAGAACTATGATAAAGGTAAAAAAAAGAACTCGTAAGAAAATATGACAGTGGTGTCCGAATGCCTGTTTTTGCTACCAAGTTTGGTATGTGTATACCCTTTACAGAAAACTGTAAAGAGTATACACATTTTAGTGTAGTTGTGGGCATTCACGGGTAATGCTCGGCCAATTTTCGGGTTTGCTGTGGGGGACACTCCAGAGTTTTTGACCTTATATGCATATATTCCTTTAGAGAATTCTATTGCGAACAATTTGATACCAAAATGAATGACATAGCACGAAAATTGAGGTCAAAACACTGGAAAGAGTATACACATTTTTAGAGTGGGTACGCGCTCATGGGAAACACCAGGCCGACCTTGGGGTGGGGTGGGGCGTGCATGCCAGGCCGCGCAAAGTGTTAAATGCGTGGTGCATGTAATTATTGTATTCTGAGTTAACATACAAAACTTTTATTTGGATGATGTCGATTAAATTTTAAGCAATGATGTATGAAGGGATGTAGGTTCAATCCCATTGTGTGCCCTCAGTATGTTCTCATGGATGCATCAAGCTCTTCTAATTTCATTGTGTGTATTTGAATGAGTTTTGCTCGTGCCAATCCTTCTTGTTGGCTTTAGTTATTTTACTACTTTAATTATTTAATATGGTGTATAGAGATTTACCATTTGATTTCATGTGATGTTTGGAAGGATGTAAGTACTGTATTCTGAATACTGTATATGTGTACTGTACTATAATTAAGTTTTTGTGCTACACTGTAGGTAATTAAGAGGCTAAAATAGATAGTACAGTGGTAAGATTCAAACCTCTCTATAATTTGTTGTAATATTTCTAGGTATGGTGTGATGCCCAAAAAGTCCTTCCCAGAATCATATAGTGCAGAAAATTCCATTAGGATGAACAAAATCCTACAGAGTAAGGTAAACACTCGAGAAATGTACTAGTATTTATATTTGATAATTCATTATAATTTTCTTTGCCACTGCACAAACTACAGACAATTTACATTTGGGATTGTCTATCACTTGTAATATTGAGTGTAAGAGGCATGCTTCTGCCTAAACGTTTATATTTTATTTTTTCAGTTAAGAGAGTACACTCGAGAGCTGCGCACAGTAATAAACAAAAATGGGGATGATGCTGCAGTTACGGATACACTTATACGTCAGATGAGTGAAATATATCGTATTGTGTCTGTCTGCCTTGGAATTCCTCCTCAAACCTTTACTTGGGAATATTATGACAAGGCTAAGTCATATCATAAAGTTGGCCCCTTAACTCCACTAGAATTCTACAATGAATATGTGAAAGCAGTGTATAATGTTGAAGACAAGGTCTGTGTATTTATATTTTTTGTTTTTCCTTTAAGTTGGATTTCTCATACATATTGTATAACCTATAAAATGTCTTGATCATAAATAATAATTTACAATACTTATTATTTAATTTCTTGAACAGTCATGATCCTTTGGATTTTGATTTGCTTCAATTTTATTGAAAATCACTTTATTTTATTTTTTTTTTTACCCTTAAATGGCTTGGTTAATTAAGCTCTATGTTGTGGTGTGCATGTCAAAAAAAAATTCACAAAGCTAATTTAAAAAAATTGCATTTGACAATTCAAGCACAGGATGTAATCACAGATAGTAATTAAGCCATTTATAGGTTATGAAAAATTATTTTTGGTGCAAACATACATCTTAACCTTTGGGCAACAGCTATGGAAACATTGTCATACTCACCTATACGCAAAGAAGAAAAAAGTAAACAAAAAATTCCAAAAAATAATTTTTTATTATAGAAACTAAGTGAATATTTATGGTTTCGTTGGATGGAGGCGCTGTACTCATCTAATTGTGCTTGCGGGGTTTGAGCTTTGGCTCTTTGGTCCAGTCTTTGGTCCTTTGGTCTTTGGCTGTGTAAGGTTACATGGTGGTTGTGTCTGGCGCCTGTCAACACCTCATATCTGACATTGCTGTGACACTTCCTGTGTTATCCCCATGTTACACAACTTGTTTCTCTTTGTTTATGAGTGTGTGTGTGTGTTGAATAAGTTGATAAATCACATAATTCACATTACACATGATAATGTTTCAATTGATGAGTGGTTTACCTGGTATACTCCATTACAACCAGTATAGAGCAGTGAAAAGTATATGAACATAATATTCAATGGTGTTGGGCACTGGGCAGTGACATATGGCATTTAATTGGCATCATATGGACAACAGTATAGATTGAAACAAAGGCGTAAGCCACCAATGTGCACCCACAGATGATAATTGTCATATGACAATAACCACGTTCACCTGTAAGTAACAGGTGTAATGAGTAACAGGATTTACTATTAACTAATAAGAGCAGGATTTTTCAAGGGTCAAGATAAACTCCATTTCAGCCACATAGATCAACTATATCCTTATTGGCATCATACATGTAAAATCCAGACAATAATTATATAAATCATATGTCAGTAACCACATTACTCCGTGAATTAACATATGATGTAGTAAATAAACCTCAAACAGTAACACCTCTCCTCACTGTCTTTCATATGCCAACAAGAGTTATCAATAAAGGTAAGTTATAACTTGTAAATACTTTAGTAGAAAATGTGTGTATTATATATGAAATGTATTTTGAAGTTAATATTTTTGGGAGTGTGGAAGGGATTAATTAAATTTACATTATTTCTAATGGGGAAAATTCGTTTAGTTACAAATTTTAAAGTTACAACTTGTCTCTGGGGACTGATTAAATTTGTAAATGGGGGGGGGGGGGCACTGTATATCAGTCCGACGATAGCTCCAGGAGCCTCCAGGGCTCACCCAGAAAATGGCGTTTCATTACATTCAACGCTGGTTTTTTAAAATACTCAGAATGGAAGAACTTTCACCAGCACCAGGTTCAAAGACTTGAACCTCGTCATATTCTGACTGATACATGGAAAAATCTCACACAGGAGAATCTTGGATACAAGGGTGTATTGAAATTTGGTAACATCCAGGTCTCTTTCACAGGAACTTGCTTCCCATATTCCCTCGAAACCTAATTTTTAAATTATTATGTGAATCTCAGACTGATTGTGATGCTGTCAACAAAACTACAATAATTATAATTGGTCATGATTCATGCTTTATCCGAGTGTTAATGTTCCACATTAGCTCCATACCAACCCTATCTGCAGCATGGAATCGAGTTCCAAAATAACAGAATAGGCAGTTGATAGGAACCTTTAAGAGCTTCTGCATTATACAAAGAGTATACACTTCAACACAGTGGAGGAGAGCTGTCCAATTGCAATACAAAATGTGTAGTCTGGAAATCTTGGAGATAAAAAATTGACCAAGGTACAATAGGATTGGCTGAAGCTCCATGCTCAGAGGTCAAAATGGGACATCACAGAGAAAAACATTTTGAGAGTGGGAAAATTCCAAAGGACATACAGCTGAGGATTCACTTGCATATAGATCACTTGCAAGGAAGCCTGGTCGAGGACAGGGCTACTAAACAGGCTACGTTAAGCCCCGAAACCATCTCAAGGTAGCTCAACATGACCACTCTGTGAAAAAGCTAAGAGATGCAGGCCTTAGTACAGTCCACAATGGTGCAATGATTAAGGAACAAGAGATGTAGTCTGAGTCTGTCTATGAGTATGGAAATAATGATGTAAGGTTGCTAAAGGGCAAAGTATATGATATAATGTACCTAAGGATGAACAAACCAAACCCAAACAAAATAAAACCCCCTCCTAAAGGAAGAAGTCTCATTTAAGGTCAAATATTATTCATCCAAGTACATTATTGTTTATATTGGTGTGCTATACATGTAATGATTCGTAATTTATCTAATGCTCAGAATATGAATTTCTGTTCTTTACATTTTTTCTAGAAAGGATCCCTCAGTGGCTTCCTGAACTTAACTCTGGTCCCACCCAGCCCTATCCCAACACACCAGGCCTCAGACCCATCCATAACCTACTTGGAGCCAGGCCCTGACTCTGGCTCACTCATCAAGGCAAGGGGAAGAAGAGAAAACCCCACCATATGCACAATAAAACGGCCGACTGCTTGAAGGAAATTTAGCACCTTTAGGTAAACAAGGCAAACAATCATTGCTGCTGGCTGAATACCTAGTCTGTGATGTGCCTGACCACCACCGGACTGCAGCTCAGGTCACCTGAGATCTCAACCAGCCCACCATCTCACACTTCAGCTGGGTGACACTGGCTCAACAGCTATAACCTCTGCTGGGCCCATCGTCTGCTTCTTGTTTTCAGTTAAGTAGCGTTGGGTATCCCTAGGACATTATGTTCTACCTGAAGCTACTGCTTTGTTTTTATTTATACTTCATGATTATGTTGCTACCACCCACATTGTGTGTAACCTAGCATTCCATTCCATTTCACTGAACCACAGTTGGTGGAGGGCACTTCCCACTTTCTCTAGTGGGCATTCTTTTGCCACTGCTGAGGGCCATGTGTTGCATGCTCTGTTTTGCCCAGAGTGGATTCTGTCATCTTTTTCTTCGTTTTTTTTTAAGGGGGTTTCAATCCTGTGGTGCCGCCCTCCTTCAGTGAGCAGGTTTTTCCGGTTACATCAGTCCTTGGCTGGCCCTTGTCTCTGGCTCTCCCTGCATTGGTCAGTGTCGGTGGACTCCTTGCCTGCAGTGTCTATCCCTTCAGGTACAGATGTTTGAGGCGATCCTGCTAGCATTTCAGTGGATCTGTCACCTATGGGACTTTGTCCTCCATTTACTTTCAAATGGTGCAATGGCATTCTGATGTCTCTTCAGTTCATTTAATTTCTGTGTGGGGCTGTCCTCTGAGGGTAGCCTCACCATTGACTTCTTGAACTTTGTTAATGATTGTCTTGTTTACCTATGGGTGTTTCATTTCTTGCAAGCAATCGCTTAATTTTCTTGTACCAATTCTTTCTTGTTGGCTTTTCTCAGTTTTGTGTTTAATCTGATCCAAAGCTTTCCTCACTTTAAGTGAGAGAGATTCTGATCCTGGATCAGTAAATGTTGGATGTGTCTCAGAGGCCTGGTGTGTTGAGCTAAGGTTTGGTGGAACTAGGGTTAAGCTTGGTGAGATACTAAGGGCCCTCTAGAAAAGAAAAAACATTTCATTATATTCAGTGCTTGATTTTTTTTTTTTTTGTATGAACCTCCAGTTCAATCAGCCTGTCAGTTGCTCTCTCTTACTGAACCACTGTGACAATTTTGTTTTATTGTTCATATTCTGCATGATGAAGAGAACTGCTAAACTATTATATTTTTCTGATTCATTTCTAAAGTTAGTAAATGGCATACTATAGTGTATATTCAATTTAATTTTCCAGGTATGTTTAGTAACAGATCCTAGGCCTAATAATGCATATGGGCTTGCATACACAGTTGACTGTTTAGGAAATATGGTAGAAGGCCGTCGAACCATTTATAATAACCAGCCTGTGGAAACCTTAATGAAACTGGCTAGTGATAGTATAAAGGCTGGAGAAGCTGTGTGGTTTGGCTGTGAAGTGGGCAAGAGATTTGCTGGCAAGCTTGGTATTCAAGATATTGACATGTAAGTTATGCTTGTCAAGTTCCCTTTCTTTTATTACCTTTGTGCTTGCTACTTTCTTTCAGAAATTAAATTTGTGTGTTAGTGTTTACAGTTGTTAAGGATGAAACATTAGGCTAATGCTATTTTTTATTGATAGAGCAACCCGTCCTCTTAAAATTACATCGCTTTTCGCTCTCATTTGCCCGTATGGCCAAATAAACGTAATTTGAAATGAAATCGGCTTATGAAAGTGACATACTGTCCTGTTTTCTGTTGAGAGTCCTCCGGCTTACTCGATTAGGTTATGAGAGGAAGCTTTCAATTAACGATTTTTATGACATTTTGAAACCTTAGGAGAAATTCCTGCCCAACTAACCTACCAGAGGACTCTTAACTTGCTGTTTTAGAAAAAAAAAAAATCCAAAATTTTTTGGAACTCCCAAACTAAAACTCCTAAACTAAAACAAGCAAACAAGTGCACGTCACTAATGCCGTCACATCAAGCAAAGCCAACAAGTTTTTAACTTTTATATATATATATACAGTGGAACCTCTATTAACGAGTTTAATCCGTTCTGGCACCGAGCTCGTTACCTGGAAAACTCGTCTTTGGAAACAAATTTCCCCATTTAAAATAAAGGAAATAAATTTAATCCGTTCCACTCCCAAAAACATCCATACTTGTATGACTTTTTTTTATGTAAATATAATACTGCACATGTAAATATAAATGTTTTGTTATAGTGTTTTAATATTTACTTTACCTTATGAAGAGTAGTTGCTGGCTTGAGGGAGACGATGGAGAGGTGGGAAGGAGGAGAGGGGTTATGGTGTGGAAGGAGAATCCACCTCTGAGTCAGGCGCTCTCTCTCTTCTTGGGAATTTCACCCAAATTTCATTTCAAATGTCACACAAGGATGCGTTAGACCAGCACCAAATAAAAAACTATGTTGATTATACTCGTTGTGTCAACAATATAATAGTCTTACCACGAAGATACAATACAATGCCGTTTTCTCAAATAGGCAATGTGGTTATTAAAGAAAACGGAAATTTCATGGCAAACATGTATACAATCCCCAAGTCGATCGAATAAGAATTGGATTTTAAAGAAATATTTGCTCAAATGACGCTTGAGCACAATGTTTGGGTGCATTCAAGATAAAAAAAGTGTGTTACGTTCAAGCGACATATACCTGCGAAAGTGATAACACTTTCATAAAGTGTTATCACAAAGTGATAAATTAATTAAACATTTTCACACACTGGGTTGTCACTGCTTTATCAGGGCAGCTTTTCCAAGAATGCGTTCATCTTTTCAAACATTCCAAACACTTCCCTGATCTCAGTGGAAGAGGCAGCATCCTCCCTTACCTCCTCATTCCCTTACTAATGGTGTAAATTGTTGATGAGGACCTGCCATACTTCCTTGTGAGATCAATCACACAGACACCACACTCATGCTTTGCTATAATTTCCTTCTTGAAAATCCATAATAATTGTCTTTCTTCCTCTTGAAAACACTATCTTTAGCAAGCAGCTTCTTTGGAGGCATCGTGTGTTACAAATTGTAGTCGCAAAACCACTAAAAACCCAAAGAAAAGCTCAAATAAATCCAGAGGGATGCTTGTCGTGTGAGATACAACAACAACACTGGCGTCGGAGGTGTCCGAGAATTTGCGAGAACCCGCGAGTTGGAAGCGCCATGTGGTTTCACTCGTTAATAGAGGCGAGCTCGTCAATAGAGACAAATTTGCTGCGAGTGGCTTGCTCGTTACTGGAAAAACTCGTTAATAGAGCCACTCGTTAATAGAGGTTCCACTGTATATATATATATATATATATATATATATATATATATATATATATATATATATTATAATTTATTTATTTATTTATTTATTTTTATTAAATAAATAAATAAATAACTATCCCACTTAGCTTTTCGCTGAGGCAAGACCCTACGACCTCTCATTAGGATCTAGCACAGAAATTCCTAGAGTGTTAAGGGTTAAAATAGTTGTACTGTCCTATTTCTTAATTTCAGAAGCCCATATTAAGATTATCTATTTGCAAAACACTAATTGGATTGTGAACTTCTACCCACAGCCATGATTATAAATCAGCTTTTGGAGTAGAGGTAAACATAGGATTAGGTAAAGCAGACCGTCTCATATATGGTGAAACCCTCATGACTCACGCTATGATCTTCACTGCAGTTACACTCAATGTAAGTGCTCTACTATTATATTTCAGTCTTTTTAGTAGCAATTAATAAATGAATGAGAGAATAGGTTTTAACACTGAAGTGTATGAATAATGTGAACTCAGTGAGTATGTAGGAAAGACTAAATTAAGCTCTTTATGGGATATGATTGGTAATTCATAAAAAAAAAATCAGGGTGTGGTTTCATTCAGCTGACGATTGTCACTTCACATTTTGTTGGTTTTACTCTAATTCATTCATTCATTATTTTTATAGGAATCTGGGACTGCAGAAAAATGGCGAGTAGAAAATAGCTGGGGAGAAGACCGAGGAGAGAAGGGATATCTTATCATGACTTCAGAGTGGTTCCGTGAATTTGTATTTGAAATTGTGGTGGACAAGAAACATGTACCAGAAGAAGTTTTGGCAGTGTTCACTCAGGAGCCAGTAGTGCTCCCCGCATGGGACCCTATGGGAGCGCTGGCCCGTGAGGCTATTCCAAACACACGCCATTAATTTTAGCTTTCTAATTAGCAAGCTAATATTTCTGCATCATAAATTGTTTTTAGATTTTTTTTAAGCAATTCTCAACATTAGTTCAGATAAGACATTTTACTTTTACAAATGAATATGTTGGCGAGTGAGTACTAGTACATATGAGGTGACGGCTTGTCTTTACCTTGGTGTAAAGACTTACACTCTGGTGTCTGTGGTTGACACTTATCCCTTACTCTCTCCAGGTAAATATATGGTTCTCGTGTAGCTCTGATGAATGTAGAGTGTAAAGTTTTTTTACTTCACTTTTATTTGATGTTAATTTGTTTTTTGTTTTTTTTATCTAGCATGAACTGAAGGTATTATTTCCTCTTATTCTAATACAAATCATTCTGGAAAACATTTAAGAAGATTCCTCATTGCAGGAGATACAAAATTAAAAAAAGTCACTCGTCTAAAATTAGACAAGTGACACTCGTCACTCGTCTAATTTTTAGACGAGCGTTCAATTAGAACACTCGTCTCGTGTTCTAATTTAACTTTTTACAAGTTAAAATAGCTTGGGGGACAGCTATTTATTTAGACAGTAAAAAAGTATAGTACATTAATTACCTCATGTCTAATAATCATCTCTGACTAATGCCTCACACACTCTTTTATTTGACTTTATTAAAATATAGTTTAATATTTAACAAGTTTTATCAACACAAGTATGGATAGTTTTCCGTATATAGTTTCTTTAATATAATTTTATTAGAGGTATTTTGTTTATATATATATATATATATATAATATATATATATATGTCGTACCTAGTAGCCACAACGCACTTCTCAGCCTACTATTCAAGGCCTGATTTGCCTAATAAGCCAAGTTTTCCTGAATTATTATATTTTCTCTAATTTTTTTCTTATGAAATGATAAAGCTACCCATTTCACTATGTATGAGGTAAACTTTTTTTTATTGGAGTTAAAAATAACGTAGATATATGACAGAACCTAACCAACCCTACCTAACCTATCTTTGTAGGTTAGGTTAGGTTAGGTAGCCGAAAAAGTTAGGTTAGGTTAGGTTAGGTAGGTTAGGTAGTCGAAAAACAATTAATTCATGAAAACTTGGCTTATTAGGCAAATCTGGCCTTGCATAGTAGGCTGAGGAGTGCGTTCTGGCTACTAGGTACGACATATATATATATATATATATATATATATATATATATATATATATATATATATATATATATATATATATATATGCAAACAAGCCTGAATGGTCCCCAGGACTATATACAACTGAAAACTCACACCCCAGAAGTGACTCGAACCCATACTCCCACAACTGGTATGTACAGGGACGCCTTAATCCGCTTGACCATTACGACCGGACATAAGGAAGTGATAGCCGAGGCTATATGAACCACTTCCCCGCCGGCACTCGGATGGTAATCTTGGGCATAGCATTTTATCAAATCACCTCATTCTTTGGGGCACACGTGAGGAACACAAATGCAAACAAGCCTGAATGGTTGTTTGATAAAATGCTATGCCCAAGATTACCATCCGAGTGCCGGCGGGGAAGTGGTTCATATAGCCTCGGCTATCACTTCCTTATGTCCGGTCGTGATGGTCAAGCGGATTAAGGCGTCCCTGTACATACCAGTTGTGGGAGTATGGGTTCGAGTCACTTCTGGGGTGTGAGTTTTCAGTTATATATATATATATATATATATATATATATATATATATATATATATATATATATATATATATATATATATATATATATATATATATATATATATATATATATATATATATATATATATATATATACAGTACAGTATATATATATATATATATATATATATATAAAATCACATATACAGTATATAAAAGTCTACCAGCATATTTTAGAATTAAGTTTACTATTTTATTCCTAATCTCCCATTAATATACAGTGTAGTGCTTACAATTTCCATATAATGCAGACAACTCCACATTCATATGTATTTACGTAACTACTTCTCCATATATATTTACATAAACTTCCTCAAATTAGAACTTGAATATACAGTCTACACAGGGAGAAAGGAATTAAGTGAGTGAGAGTTAAATGTGTGCAAATAACGCAAATTCTGAGAAATGAACGCTTGTGAAACAAAAGTATGTTGAGGAGGAAAAGTGGAGATAGATAGAATGGGGGAGTAATGAAAGGGGTGCGGTAGCAAGGAAGAGTGCTTATCTATTATTTAAAAGCTGTGGATGGAATTGGCTTCAAAAACTTCTGTCGGTGCATTCCACTTGCCACCACCTAAACAGAGAATAGGAACTTGCTTACGTCTCTTCAACCCAATTGCAAGTCAGCTTCCACTGAAGTTGTCTGGTCCTACCTCTTTTAATTTAAATAGGTTTCCTTTATGCTTCACTAGGTTTGGGCTCCATGCTAGAGCTGCATACTCCAGTAATAATCTCACATAGGCAGTGTGTATGGACTTGAAAGCCTCCTTGTTTAGATTCTTAAATGACATTATGTTTTCTTATGTTTGCTAACCTCCCATATGCTGCTGATGTTATTCTGTTCACATGAGCTTCTGGTGTTAGTGTTGGGAGGAAAAGAGTGAGGTAAGAAGAATGTGAGGTAGGAAGAGTGTAGGTAGGAGGGAAGAGAGTGAGGTAGGAAGATTGTGAGGTAAAGAGGAAGAGTGTTAGGTGTGAAGTATTAAGAGAGTGGGGGGGGGGGGGGGAGTGAGTGTGTGTGTGTGTGTGTACTCACCTATTTGTGCCTGCAGGATTGAGCATTGACTCTTGGATCCCGCCTTTCTAGCCATCAGTTGTTTACAGCAATGACTCCGGTCCTATTTCCCTATTATATATAGTTTTAAAATTATGAATAGAGTTTGCTTCCACAACCTGCTCCTTAAATGCATTCCATTTTTCCACTACTCTTACGCTAAAAGAAAACTTCCTAACATCTCTGACTCATCTGTGTTTCCAGCTTCCACCCATGTCCCCTCGTTCTGTTGGTATTCTGTATGAACATGTTTTCTATTTCCACTCTGTTAATTCCCCTGAGTATTTTTTACGTTCCTATCATATCCCCCCCCCCCCCATATCCTTTCTTTTTTCTAGTGTCGTAAGGCTCAGTTCCTTCAGGCGCTCTTCACATCCCATTCCTCGTAACTCTGGGATGAGCCTTGTTGCAAACTTCTGAACATTTTTCCAGTTTCCTTATGGGTTTCTTCAGGTGGGGATTTCATGATGGTGCAGCATACTCTAAGACTGGTTTCACGTAGGAAGTGTAAAGTGCCCTAAATGCCTCCTTACTTAGGTTTCCGAATGGTGATCTAATTTTTGCCAGTGTAGTGTATGCTGCTGTTGATATCCTATTTATGTGTGCCTCATGAGTTAGATTAGGTGTTACATCCATTCCCAGGTCTCTTTCTCGAATTGTCACAGATAGGTAGTTTCCTTTCATTGTGTAATCTCCCTTTGGTCTCCTGTCATCTAATCCCATTTCCATAACTTTACATTTGCTCATGTTGAACTCCAATAGCCATTTCTCTGACCATCTCTGCAACCTGTTCATGTCCTCTTAGAGGAACACACACGCACACAGACATCCTCTTGTGGGTATGTGTGCGGGTGTGTGTGCGTGCTCAGTTCTGAGCAGCATCCTCCGTTTGGTCGTTAACGTTTATTATAAAAGGCCAGGCTCTAATGCCTTGCCTTGTGGTGCTCCGCTCATTGCCTCTCTATCCTACATCTCCCTTCCCTCTGACTCTGTCTCCTTCCTAAAAGGTACGCCTTCTTTTTGTTTAGTACTCTTTCCCGTGCAGCAGCCGACCTCTATAGTTTTCATAGGAATCGCTTTTCAAGAATGGTGTCAAAAGCAATCAGGCACTGTGTGTGTTTGTACACTTACCTCGTTGTGCTTGCGGGGGCTGAGCTCTTTGTTCTCGCCTCTCAATTGGTAGAGTGAGTGAGTGAGTAAGTGAAAGAGTGAATGAGTCAGTTAGTTAGTTTTTGCATGTATGAGTACATGTCATTATCATCTGTATCAAGGTTATATCTGCTTAGAACACTAATTATGATCACTGGTTCCTATTTGGTTGAGTGTGTGATAGGGGGATGGGGAAAGAAGTGTGTGTGTGTGTGTGTAAAAGAATATTAATTAAAAAAAAATCAGGGATATTTCAATATGCAGTTTTTTTTATAAATTTGAGACATTAAGTTGTGTTATCAAATTTGTTTGCAGAGTTCTTCAGACATTTACATTGAGAAATGTACAATATACAGTAGTCTAGCTGTATTATAGATGGCTATCAAGTACAC
Organism: Procambarus clarkii; assembly: GCF_040958095.1. Lineage (NCBI taxonomy): Eukaryota > Metazoa > Arthropoda > Malacostraca > Decapoda > Cambaridae > Procambarus > Procambarus clarkii. The sequence goes on from NC_091193.1 coordinate 21,711,553, forward strand.
TGAGAAGGTACAAATGAATACTTTAATAGGCTCACATTGTCCTTGTCTATTTATAATGTGTCATTACACAAAAATCTTTTAAAATACAGATGTTTTAGCACTACCTAGTTAACATTTGTTTTATTTTGCCTACTTTAACTTGCTTGAAGCAACTTTGGGTAAATATTTGCTTCTGTTTCATTTCCTGTCTTCAGTCCTGTATTTTTCTTAACTTGTCTTTCCTGAGTTGTTCTCCAACCCAGGGTCTGTGTTCATCCAGGAGACAAGAACTTCACCAGATTCCCTCGAGCTGTGCCCTACAGGAACAAATATCGTCGTTCAGCACTACATAGTCTTCCCAGCTTGGCGTTTCTTTTGATAATTACTTACTTTATAAATCATCATATTTCTTTATTTAGGCAGAGAAGACAGGTAAGATCAAATTAAATTTGCCACCAAGATGCTGTTACTGGATGCTGGATGCTGTTACAACAAAGAACACAAAAATAACTTAATCCCCCCCTCCCTCCAGAAATAACTGGGTAACACAAGGAACACAGTAAAGGTATTTAGAAACTATGCAAACTTTATTGCCTGACTTTTAATTCTGATCATGAGAACAAGCAAGCCCTACATGTCACCGACTTCCACCTGAGTTTCTTCTCTGCTATGCAGTGGTCAATTTTAGTTAAACAGTCTGATTATTCTCTACTTAACTAAATTCTGTTTATCCAAGTGTCATTACTTTTATCATTAGTTTATCCCTTTACAAATTACTAGTCTTTTAAGTACCTCTAGCTATCTTTTATCTGCTTCAGCTGAGTTTCACCATTTTCTTCACCGAGTGTTGAGGACCACTAATGTATCAGAGAACTTTTCTGCAACTGTCAGTCAAGTTCTTGGCATGTTTTGACTGGGCTAAACTACTTCATTGGCAGTGCCTTGGGCATAGTTTTCGAGTCGAGCAATATTTACACTTTTTAGTATTCTCCTAGTCTGTTCATACTTGCTTTGTTGTATGCACCTATTTTTTTTTAATCCATTGCTAGTTGTGCCCTCCATCATCTGTGATGGAACAGAGCTCAGTCAGCAGAGAGAGAGTACTGCCTCTTGCAATTTGGCAGCCGGATTTGAGTTTGATTCTAGAGTTTTATTTGTCTAGAACCAGAATCTTGTTCTCCTTTGGCTGTGTCCCCTTGCCCTCGTGAGTCTTGATCTAGCCTTGTGGAAAGAGTTTACCTGCTTCTGGGTCATTTTCCACAGTTAGGCCCCATGGACTCGTATCATATCTTGCTATAATAATTCAAGAATTTGTTGTGTGTACAAGAATATTGTGTAATCCATATTATACCCAGGTTAATGCCCTAGAGTCCCTGCTAGTTTATTGTGGGACTCATAACCAGGTCTCCCACTTGTGTACTTCATTGGGCTATTACCTGGTGGGTGTTCTCCAGTCCTTCCTTCCCTTATCCAGTTGGTTTGGCCGGCCCTCCCAGGTAAAGGTCCTGATATTTCTTGGTGCATGTTCCGAGCATTATGAGTACTGTATTGTACTCTGGTGTTTAGGAGTTCTATGGGCTGCTGTGTCCCACATACAGTTGGTGGCTGCTCTGGCAGTGTGAGGTTTTACTTAAATTGACCCTCTTCCTGGATCTAGCATTTCTTGGTGTATCCACGGAGGTATTTTTTTCTTTCCATCCGATCTCATATGGCTTTGCTTGTCCTAATTCATGAGACCTTCATTCTTCTCATCGGAGCCAATGTTTGGTTTAAGTGTGTGTTTTTGTTACTTTTCATTTCTGCTGTAGCCCTTCCTTTTGATGTGCCCTTTTTGCTGGCAGTGATTCAATGCTTCTGTCACTGACCTTCTCCTATGTTGCCTCTGTTATGTTGATGGCAATTGGATGTTTGGAGTTGTTGTTGCTGGCTGACCTTGTTCATTCTAGGCTTTGCCTGTCCTAGATGTGATTTTTGGGTCATGAGTGTGATCTCATTGGCATATTCTCTTGCCAGAGGTTTCTTGTTTCTTGTTGTGGAAGTTGTCACTGCTGCTCATTCTGGGCTGTGTTTTGCATTTTATTGGCTCTTACCTTTCTGGCTTTCTTGGTACTTTGCCTGTTGGGCTCTGTGCTTTATGTTCTTACAGTATGCTTTTAAGTCTTCATTCCTTTAGTGCTCCATTCTTGGTGATTAATGGTCTGGTTTCTTGTTTTGTTGTGTATTTGGTAGATTCCCTCCTTCAGGTGAAGGTTGACTGCAAGGTCTGAGCCCACCTTCACCTAACCCCATCTGTTTTGGGCTCATTATTTAGTAGTCTATTAGGCCTAGTTTGCCCAGTGCCCTCTTGTACTTTTTAGAGGTGCACCTTTAGTTGATTTGGTGGTTTTTACTGTGACAAACAGGATGCAACTCCTCATTACATTGGGCTACTTTGTTGGAGGATAACTGGAAAGTATGCTTCTCTTGGCTGCTTCTGCTCAGGTTTATGCCAGTTGACTTGGGAACTTCTGCAATTCTCAGCTTCTCTCTCAATAACTCAGAGCTAGTGTTCTGGTCTTTGCCAGTATTTCCTCCTCCTTTCCTGTGAATGTCTTATCTTAGGTGCTTCCAGTTATCCTTTAGATAAGCTATTAGTCACCTAGGTATGCTCCGGTGCAGCAGAAAGGTTTCTTGGTCCCTTTGGACAGGTTTTCACTTCATGACAGCTTTGTTTGGATGTGTTCTTTAGCTCAGGTAAGTTTCTTTTATTAAAGGGGTTTATCTGTAGCCGACTCAGGAAGTTGAATTTTTAAAACTTTTTATTTAGCAGCTCCTCGTATGTTTCCTATCACATCCATGTTGTCCTGACTTAACATTTATGGCAGGGGTCTGGGCTTAAAGATGGGGCCTTTTAACTCACACGACCTAGGTAAGGTGATGGCATTACCACCTGGTGTTAGAAGTGTGGTTAATAAATTAGCTTATAAAGGTTTAAAGATTAATCTGGTATTCTGTACATTTCTTGGAGGAAGGGTTAAGCTTATTTCTGCTCTTCATTGTCATAGTAAGCAGTTTTTTAATTGGAGGATTAAAACAATCTTCCCTTCCCAATTTAAAAGCAAGATTTGAAAAGCTACTGGTTCTTGTGGGGCACAGGTCAACACAGCATGACAAGATTCTTGTATCTTGAGCGAGCACAGGCCCTGGCTCGGGGAGCAACTGGGTAGGCTTGTGGAAAGGGAGGATTCCATAAAGTTCCACTTGCATTAATTATAGTACAGTGACACCTCGGATTACGAATGCCTTTATTTACAAATTTTTTGGGTTATGAGCCCAATTTTTTTGTAAAATCCAAATCGGGTTACGAGTTTTGCCTCGGGGAAACGAAGTTTGTTGATACACGTATGGCTGACCTAGCGCGTGGTGGCATGGCGATCACACCTCAGTTTACCAGTGCTTCCCGCCTAGTGACAATTGCGCCTGAAATCTTTGTAAAGAATTAGTTTTTTTTGGGTATTTGCACACAAGTTATTATGTGTCTCGACATGGGTCCCAAGAAAGCCAGTGGTAAGGTTCAAGCCAAGAAAACACATGTGAGAATGACCATAGAGGAAAAACAAGAGATCATTTGTAAACATGAAAATGGTACGAGGGCTGTTGATGTAAAATAGAGGATGTCCCTTCCTCATTTATGAAGAAAATGTGTGCAGCATGGGAAGAATTGCAAAGTTTTGCTGAAAAGTGTCAACACAACAGTCTGCTACAGCTTGATTTGGGTGACACTTTTTTAATGACAATGTGATGAAGCTATGACATGGTATAAGAATTGCAACCAGAAATTCTACCGAATTTACTTGGATCCTGCAGCCTCTCCGAGAGACAAACCAGGATTTTACACAATTCCCCTCTGCACTCGAGCTATTTCAATAGGTCATTCTACCTCTTCGCCCCTTACTTCATTACTCGCAAATCACAATAGTGTGATGCATCAAATGAACAAATTCATCACAGCCCTTGTGGATTTGTTCATTTGATGCATCACGCTATTGTGATTTCTGTGTGTAAGTAAATTAATCTGTAAATTCAGTAGAATTTCTGGTTGCAATCCTTATACTATATCGTAGCTCGGTCGACTAAGGCAGCGTCTGGGATGCTCTCGGATGTAGGTTCGAATCCTCGTCACGGTCCCTTGTGGATTTGTTCATTTGATGCATCATGCTATTGTGATTTGTGTGTAATAAAATTCCATTTTATTTCACAATATATTCATCCTCAATTGCTTACTATTTAGAGTAAAAATATTTTGTACAGAATACAAAAATGTCACTTGCCACATTTGGTATTAAATAAAGAAAATAACTAAATTGATATTAATAAAGTGCATGTGCCTGAATTTTTTTGTTTAAACAAATTACACATTCACACATCAAAATATTTATTAAATTGTAAACTTTCAAATTATCACACAAGGCATTACAGTTTTGGTGGTATGAAGGTACTCTCGGGTAAACAGCACTGTCTTATTTATACTGTACTATAATTGTGAACATTACAATGATAAGTTATTCTTATTTACCAGTTTGTTAAATATACATTTTGTTTTACTGTCAGCCATGGGTAAAACTTTGCAAACTTCAGAATATAATAAATTGTGCAATTTTTAAATTATGCATTTGATTGTTACACCTAATCTCATTCAGAAAAATGAAATTATAGAATATAATTTTTTTTTACAGTCAACCCAAAATTAAGCCTAGTTTATTTTTGCATCCAAAACCAAGAGTTATGCATCTTCAGACATTTTTTTTTTTTTAATGGAAAATTTAAATTAAGTGCCAGATGTTACTTTACTCCGTCTCATGATCTACACATCTATAGATACAAGGGCTTGACTAATTCCGAGACGGGAAAAAATACATCGGACATCAGGCAAGAGAAATTGTTCCAGTCCTGAGAAATACAAAATGTTAAACTACGTTTCAGGGTACGCTTTAAGTAATATTGCAAATACAATTCATTTTATTGTATTTACTATTGTATTATAAATATGCAAATGCTAATCCATACATATATCACAGTCATTTTACTAAAAAAAAAGAAAAAAGTAAACATTATATTACATTAGGATTCTTTCAATATATTTAGTGCCTTGCTGTAACTAATGCTTACTTGTATCAAAATAAATTACAAAATTAGCTAAATGTTGATCCTACTTTTCATCACAAATGAAAGTATTCACTGGACATGATGAATACATGGCCACGAGAGTCAAACAACTTGCACTATGATGCATGTACACTGAACCCAGCTCACCAGTCTTTAAAATAATTTCAATTTATATATAACTGTAGGGTGTTCAATAGATGGCGATAAATTTATAGGGGAGAAAAAGACAAAAATTATTTTCACCAATTTGTTTAACTCTTGTGTACACAATGGACAGAATGCTCAACACAAGATATCCCAAAAATGACAAAACAAGACATCCTACAAATAGTGACCCCCATCTACCAGTAATAATTATCACAAATTATACTCCAAAATACTTAGTACAAGAAGTAACACTTGCAACTATACATATAGTAACCAAATATGACACTAGATAATCATCATGGGACTTGGTACCATAACTTACACCATCTGATATGTTACAAAGAGTCGAGTATTCCTCCTCTCTTTCTGCAACACTCCCAGTGTCCTACGCAGATATATAAAGGTTTAATTTTTTATACTTATTTTAGTAAAGAATCTTTATATTATAAAAATGCTTATAGAAAATGTTAAAGCCAATAAATTACACATGTTTTCAACAAACTGATTATCACACTATGGTTTTATACATTGTTCATTTCTCATATATACTGTGCTACTTCTCTCCCTGCCAAAACTCTTAAATCGTAACAAAAATTTATTTCCTCGACACAACCTTACAGTGTTGCGAGGATGACAGCATACGAGGAATCATTTAAATTTACTCTTAATAAAATCTAAAAAATTATATATTGTCAATTTCCATGACTTGACTCACATTAGAGCATTAAGTATGCCATACTCACAAACCCAACATTTGCTTCAATAGTATATTTGACAACACAAACACATTGTAGAGTAACATTAAGTAGAGAACAAACTTTAGTGACAATGATAACGGCTTCAGTAGTGTGTGCACTCTACTTTGTGTTACTCTACATCATTCACCACTTCTATTCACTTAAGTTGCATTGTTCAGGGCTGTTCTTTAACAACTCTTAGCTTAAGTACACCTAATGGCTGGTTCATATGCCTTTCTTATCATCATCCACACATTGTGCAAATTTCTTTTTCTCTTTATTCTCTAGTCATTCAGTCTTTTCTTCTTTCTTCTCCGAGTTTAGATTTTGAACTTTAAGGCGCCTTGAAAATTCTTGCTGATACTGTTGTTTCCATTCTTTCTTTGGGGCTGATCGCTTCAAACCCCCATCCCTAAAGCAAGAAAAATTGGGTTACTTTCAGCGAGTTAAAAAGATCAATATTTAAGAATTACTGTAGTTTTATGCCTTAATCGCTCTCTCACAGTACTAAGGCACACACAGCACAAAAAAAAAAAAAATACAAAAAAATACAAGTTACAACTTCGTGTCATCCTTTGCAGATGACACAAAAATCAGCGTGAAAATTACCTCTGCTGAAGACATTAAAAAATTACAAGCAGATATCAACAAAGTTTTTGACTGGCCAGCAGAAAATAACATGATGTTTAACAGTGATAAATTCCAGGTACGGCAAAAACGAGGATCTGAAACATAATACAGGGTACAAAACACAACTGAATCTGCCCATAGTAGGAAAACAGCATGTCAAGGATTTAGGAATAATGATGTCCGACGATCTAACGTTTACGGAGCATAACCAAGCAAATATTGCGTCAGCCAGAAAAACGATAGGATGGATTACAAAAACTTTCAAATCCATGGATCTAAACACAATGGTTGTACTCTTCAAGTCACTTGTGTTGTCAGCAGTAGAGATTGCTGAAATAGAGGGAATACAGAGAAAATATACGACACACATAGCCGTGATAAAGGACCTAAATTATTGGGATTGGCTCAAAGCTCTCCAAATGAAAAAAAACTCACTAGAAGAAGACGCGAGAGATACCAAATAATATACACATGGTAAATACTGGAGGGTCAGGTCCCAAATCCACATAGTAAAATAACAACGTACTGGAGTGAACGATATGGCAGAAAATGCAGGATAGAACCAGTGAAGAGCAGGTGCGCCATAGGCACAATCAGAGAACACTGTATAAACATCAGAGGTCCGCAGTTGTTCAACGTCCTCCCTGCGACTATAAGAAATATTGCCGGAACAACCGTGGACATCAAGAGAAAACTAGACTTTTTCTAAAAGAAGTTCCGGACCAATGGGGCTGTGGCGGACCTGCGGGCCGCTCCAAGCAACAGCCTGGTGGACCAAACTCTCAAGTCAAGCCTGGCCTTGGGCTGGGCTTGGGAATAGAAGAACTCCCAGAACCCCATCAAGCAGATATCAAACATATTCTATGGTAGATGCCTTCCTGACTCTTGATGGTGGCAATGACACACTTAGGAAGTACAGTACACACATTTATGGGTCCTGATAGTAGAGTTGGGCTGTACTGTACTCACAATCCAGAATTCCAGGTTCAAATCCCAGGCAGAACAAATGTTTTGGCAAATTTTCTTTACCTAATACCTCTGTTCACCTAATACAAGTGCCCAGGAGTTAGCCTGTTTTGGCAATGCATCCTAGGAAGGATCAATAGTTTGACCTGGGGGTAGGGGGAGGGACCTTGATAGGCCTAATACATATACAAACACACAGGCTGCTTGTCCACTGACAAAATGATTTATTAGATACAAAATGGAAACCCTTATTGCAATTTGAGAGTTTGAAGTGTATAGGGAGAAATTAACTTGTGTGATTATACATTATGATTTATATTCTTGACCAAATCATTAGTAAAAAAAGTTAATGGAATTTTGTAATAAAAGTTACTTACCAAACGAGATCTACAAGACCTCCCTGTCGAGCAATTTCAGCTTTAACACGATTAGCAAAGTCAATTGAACTTTCGCCTTCTTTTCTTGTCATTGGAGGTAGATACCAAACATCACACACAATGGCCCATGAGGTCATCATCATATAGATATAGCTCACCATAGAGTCTTTGGAAGAATTCCAAAATGCATCGCCAAATCTAGGATCATACTGAAATAAACACATATTACCGAGTAAAACAAAGTTTTCAAAACAATGAAATTAAGTACATATCCATACAATGTAATATCTTTACAACTAAAATAGGTTGTGTTATTACTCAATACTCACTATATTTATACAACTATAATCTCATAGCTCAAAAATAATGAAAAATTAAAAAAATCAATGTTTACATTCAAACTTTATGATAAATGTTGTAAAAGAAATTTAAGTTAGACATTCTTCCATTTGTAACTATCTATGAAATTTTAAGACAGAAAAACTGACACTTGTTGCCCCGGGCTGCTCTTGCAATTATAGCCTGCAACATGCCCAGGCACAAGAAATAAAAAAATAAATAAAAATTTGTCTTATAAAAGTGTTCATTTGTTTTCCTTGATTACCAGGAAAAATAATAATAAAAAAAAAAAACAGGCGACATATTTTGGCTGCAATAGAGTCAAAAGTCTGGCAAAATTGAGGCGCTGACAGAGCAAGCGTCTAAGGTGATGCCCCCCCCCCCCCAAAAAACAAATCAATATAAAAGCATCTAGAAAAGACAGAGGGCTATTGATAGGAGCGCGCACACATACTAGACCGCTTTATCAACCAGAGCCTAACTCACCTTGATAGCAACAGGATATATGACCCCTCCAACTTCAAAAGTTCCTTTCTTGAACTGCATGACAGACGTGTTGTTGATGCACGTGCCTTCAGGAAATATTAAAATGGGAAGCTTTTCTGGATCTTCAACATGTTCTCTTAATCGTCTTGCTACTGCAAAGCGGTCTTTAGATTCTGAACGTTCAAACCAGATGTGTGCCGAGGCCCTTGATAAGGCTCTTTGGAAAATGCTCAAGAAACCCCCATGCCTCTGGCCCACCTAAGAAATTAATGCCATTAGTAATCAAAATACATAAATGCACATTAAATCTACAAGTACTGTATATGATTATTTGAGCATTGCTCCAGATTAATAAGTTCACACTGATGTATACAACCTAAATGAGGATATTGTACCAAAAACAGTAAAACTACCTATTACTGTGCTTTCATTGGACAAGTTTTCTCTCACTGCTAATTCAAAAATTTAAATTAATTGAGCCCACAAATTTGTAATAGTTTAGCATTTATGGTAACGTGTGTATATTGGCAAATTTATCTCCTTTTCTAAAAACTAAGTACAGGTATTAGCGTTCAAACTTTACTGTATGTAGGAAAGTAACCACTACAAATAGTGAGAGCGTGCTGTATTGCATGTTTACATCGGGAGACAGACCCAGCATCTATGATTTGGTGATAAATATATAATAAATATTCTGAGATATGCAAAGAAAGATGGCAGAATATCAGAGGGAGGCAAGAACTGGTGCTAATTATCTAAAAGTGGGAAATGAGTTTATTTACATCGGACTTGCTCAATAACATAACCAAGATGAAAGGGTGCCAGATCAAGAATGAATTTACCTGCAATCTTGGGATTTTCTTCCATATATGGGGGAGGGGGGTATTAATAGTAGTTAACACACACACACACACACACACACACACACACACACACACACAAGATCTTCAACTCCTCCATTGAGCAGTGAATGACCCTGCAGGCCACAGCACTGACTATATTCAATAAAATTTTAACAACTGCAAGAGTTGGTGCTCCTTTCAGACTGTGCACTTAAGAGTGCACAGCATGAGCACAGTTCAAACTACAACAGACTATTGGGAGTATTTCCTGGTATAGGGACAAGTCTAGAACTTTGGGTACAACTACACAGTTATAATGACCATGTGTTGGTAAGGCTCAATAATACAATAATTTGGAATCTTGAGCCAATACCTTAAGAATTTATCCAGACACTCAAAACAAAAATTAGCCTTTCATAATGAAGGATACCTAAATATAGTTAGTTATATAATAACAAATAAAACCCATACAAATTTAAGACACACATTCTAAAATACAGATCTCAAGACACCAAACAAAAGCCATCAATTCATTCCAATGTAAATTTGATAAAATTTAAAAAAAAACAATGGAGGATCACAATGAAAATAATTAACTGGTACATGTCTAGATACTGCATACATGCCCAGGTTAAAATCTATCTTTAAATCATTCCTTTGATAGCAAAAATTCCTATTATAAACCTTCCTAGGGTAGCAGCTCTAAATGAGAACTGGGAGCTAAATCTCCCCTTACAATCGGGGCATTTCTGTATAAATTTTGACCACACAAATTTTTAAAATACTGTATGGCTAGGCCCCCCAGCACCCTGGTATTAGAATAGTTTTAAAATAAAATAAGTCTACATGACCTAATAATACAGACGAGTCACAATAACGTGGCTGAAATATGTTGACCAAACCACACACTAGAAAGTGAAGGGACGACGACGTTTCAGTCCATCCTGGACCACAATCGAATCGAGAATGGTCCAGGACGGACCGAAACGTCGTCGTCCCTTCACTTTGTAGTGTGTGGTTTGGTCAACTAATAATACAGGCCTTCCGTTTACCATCATGCATAAATGTAGGAAGTTTCAAATACACAAACAATTCCTAGCAGGAATATCTAGCTCTTATTCACTTGCTAACATTATCAAGATACTGTATTACCAAACAATGAGCAGAGACCAATGGTTATGAGAAAGCTACCTACAAGAATGTTAAAATTAAGTACTTCTTAGCATGAATCAAGGCAGAGAGCATAAAATTTAAGAATATTCAATAATAGGTGGTAATTAAGGAAAGTTACAAAATCCACAAAAACAGTAAACAGTCAAACTGGTAACATACCATATCATATGTATTGTCACACGCCAGTACCAACACATCAATGGGTGTGGTGTGGTTGGCAACACAGATACCACACTGAGGGATATTCTCTCTGTTGTGGTAAGTGCACACCAGTGACAGTGCCCCACTGAGAAAGTCAAAGCAGAAGACTGATATACAGCTGTTCAGGCTTTTCTTCATTTTGCTTTCAGGAAGACAACCCACGAAGTACGTACACGCTACCATGACAACCATCTGCAAGACACGGCAAAGCCCCAGGTTCTATAGACAAGCATACCACAAATATATGTGCATCACAAGGTGGTGGTAACAATACTATGTACTAAAACAGGGCATACAGACAAGACTAACTCCAACACACACTACACACATTTGAGAAATCTAGAAATCTATGTATAAATTTGTAACATTCTATGTACCATTTTACTACTGTACTCTATATACCATGCTACTTACTCCCACATTCAAAGGAATGAAATATTTATTTTTCTTTTGTTTTTGTACCTATATGACCTGCTCCAAAACTTTATTGCCCAAGTGTTAAATCACCATCAATAATGCCTGACATTTCTTATAGCCGTTAAGAAAATTTACATAAAATTATTCACTCAAACTTACTAAAAATTACAACTGTAAGAGGTTATGATTTATCTCTGCAAAATGCTCAAGGTTGAGAAGAAGCAGAATAAAATATGAAAAAAAAAATTAAAAGCTATATAGCCTGTAGTACAAATAGGGATCAAAATGGAAAATTAAAAAAAAAAAATATTGGGAGCAAGTTTCTTGGAAGCCAAAGCCAATCATGCCTACTGTACCTTCCTTGGAAGTAACACAGAATTCAATACTGTACATTATAGCAAAATAGGCATGTTTAAAATTCAATTGGACTGCTAGGATACAATGTAACTAAATCTGTAGTTAAAATATATAAAATCATTGAATATATAATTCTAAAAAATTACTTTGTAACAGGTACATTTACCAAATTAAAACGCTGCCCAGAATATAGCTCTTGTTAGTTACATCTAAAGCACGTTATTAAAGTCTACCCTAAAGAATTTACAGACAATGGAGAAAAACTCCCATAATTATCAGAGGGAAGAACTTCTTTCACTGCCAAAAATAGGAAAACAGCACCATACTGAATCAGAGCAATATATCAACACAGTTATGATCCACACCCTTGAACCCAGGGGGGAAAAAAGGAATGATCAATTATTTCATCAAGCATCTCAACATGGTCACTGGCACCATTTGAGGGGAAGGGAAGGGGAGGGGGAGGAAGGGGAGGGGGGGGAAGGGGAGGGGGAGGAAGGGGAGGGGGGAAAGGGGGGGGGAGGGGGGAAAGGGGAGGGAGGGGAGGGAGGGGGGGAAAGGGGGGGGAGGGGGGAAAGGGGAGGGAGGGGGGGAAGGGGAGGGGGGGAAGGGGAGGGAGGGGAGGGGGAGGGAGGGGAGGGGGGGAGGGGGCTAGGTTTACAATCTTGGCTCAGATCAAAACCAGGAGGAGTCGGCCTCGAGGGGCCCAAGGACAACAAAGATTATTCCCAGAAAATGGACCACCATTTAATGTGGGTATTCCTTTGATAAAGGGCCTCACAAAGAGAAAGTGGGAAGAAATAAAAAAAAATGGGTAATATATCTAACAAAGGCCTTATGCAAATCAAGACTTATAAGGACTGGAAAATTTATGAACATGATTCAAAATTGTGTCCAAGAAGAATTCTTGGTGAATCCATACACTTGCTGGAAAAAAAAAAATTGGGTCTACAAGGTAAGGTAATTATCAAAAGAAGGCACCAAACCGGGAAGGCTATGTAGCACCATCAAAGTGCGAAATAATCAGAGGGCGCTAAATATCACCAAGAATGCCAATACGAGAACAAAAACGCATAAGGCGAACGATATCAAAAGTATGCGATTCACCTAGAATTTATCGAGGGACAAGTGACCGCGAGGGACGGTCGGAAAGCAAGACACACGCTCGTATTGGGTCTACAAGAATAAATGAAAAAAGTAGTTATCAAAAGAATGTGCCAAGCCTGGGGAAACTCTTTAGAACCATCGGTGAAATTAAGAAAAAAACTAATAATTACATCCAGCTACACTTATGAGTCTTCAAATACAATACTGTATAAGCAAATTCTTAAAATTAGGATAAATTTCCAGGAAATTTAAAAAGTTTCATATTAGTATAAAATATAGTACACATTTTTACAAGAAGTTATTTCATCACAAGATGATACATGCTACTGTACTGTACTGTACTGTATTTTTTTACTTCAGTATAAACCCTACCTGAAAATTAAAGCTAATTTGGCCACAAAAGCATGAATTTAAAATCTGTAAAACTCTTTGGTGCCCAGAATGTAAACCTCCAATTTGTTAAAATTTAAAGATAATTTCTTAGGGTTCCTGGTTTATAGTTAAATGCATTCTGTCTGTTCCCTCTCATGAATATTGGCACTACATTTTCCTTTTTCCAGATTTCTCTGAGCAAAGTTTTAAGTAATTATAAAAAGACACCAAGCCAGGAAGGCCATGTAGCACCATGAGCAGTTCTAGTTAAAGGAATAAAACGATCCCTGCAACCTCTTTCAAAATCCCCACATCTGGTCTTGATGCTTTTATTAAACCCAATTCCTCTAGGGTTTCCTTTTATCTCTTCATCGACTTGTCTTGTGATGCTGCTCATTGTTTCTTATCCTTGGCCTTCACTATGCTTGTTTCATAGAACTCGTGGAACCTTTTCTCAAGTTCCTCAATCACTTTGGACTTTCCATGAAGATGCTTCCTTACTTCCCAAACCAGACCACATGATCTTATTGTGGTTTTCTTGTATGTGGCTGCAACAATTGTCAATGTTCTTAGTTTTTGTTGCCACTTCATTAGAAAATTACTACACCACTGCCCTTCTGACTGGTTTAGTTATTTCTTGTAATGATGGTGGTAGTATGGTGGTGAAATGGTGACAAGTGATAATTACCTATATGAACCAACACTAAAGCTGTAGCAGGTAAACGTTCTGGAAAGTTTTTCTCCACAAATGATGAGAATGAATCCATAAGCTTATAACTTCAATTAAGGGACCCAATGTGGGAAACTTACCAAAAATGTGCCTCATAAATTAGCAAGTTTTGTAACAGATCTAATTAGCATTAAATAAACAATACAATTTGTAAGCAATAAATACCTTGATACAAGATCAAACATTGGCTAAGGCCAATAAAATCAAGCAATTTGCCCAAGCTACAGTAACACATAGGGAGCACACACACATACTTTAACAGTGGTTCACCACACACACACACATACTGACCAAGAACTACATTTGAATCAAATCTCAGACTAGATATTGTCCACATTATCCAATGAATTGTATACCACAAAAAAGACACTCATTAGAATAAAAATGTGCTGGAAAGACATTACAAGCAATAAATAATGGTTCTTGTGGCAATTAAATAAATACAGTACAACTGTTTAATAAGATTAACGCATGCTAGAGGATGTCCACATATGCAAAAATTTACTTAAAACATATGGGAAGGAAATGAAAGGTTAGGAATGTGTGGCTGTGAGGGAGTTTCAGGCATCCCTCCACACCAGCATTGCTAACCATGTAAATTTGCCCAGGTATCTTATAGATTGTAGTATTAATAAACATTTGATTTCCCCTATCTCTTACATTATCTAGGATGATATGGTATAGGTACATTTACCTGGCCAAGTTGAAAACATGGCTACGTAGCTATTTATATTTACTTTCATCCGAGGGGTCACCACCACCAGTAACTTCAAAGGGGACAGGAAGTCGGCGGCTTCTTAATGGTCCTCTCATTATTTACGATACAGGATTATGACAGGAATGGACAAAATTTAAAGAGGAATGTTTTGTATAATCTACAACAGCTAGAATTAAAGGTCAGATTCAAAGAAAACAAAAGTGCCCACAAAATTTAAATAAATGAACTCTAGAAAATGGAAATATATTGATAGAATAATTGAAAAAGAACGAAAGGGCATTTATGAGAGGCCATCTATATACTGTAATAAGTAGTTAAGGCAACACCTTCTGGCATCTAGACCCAATCGACTGCCAAAAATGACTTTGGGAGCTCTAAAATTAAATCATTTAATTTATCAACGTCGATTGAAGCACTAGGATTTAAAAAGAGCGTACTGTATCAATGCATTGAGATAAATTTTAATTGCTAGAGCATTTAATTCCGTTTGATGGTTACAAATCTGAAAAGGAATGTCCTTTCGAACAAGAAAATTTATGTGTTGCTCTATTCGTTATGGCAATACAGAGCTATAGGTTAAATGATTAAAATTAGAATTCATATCTTAAAAAAAAAGTTTCATTAAGGCATACAATATCTAAGCTCTTCCGTAGGCAAGATTGATTTTAACCCTGTGTAGATGTCACTTTGGAATTGTTCATCATCGTTTACATTAGAGGTTACATAGTTTGACCATTGCGGAGGAGTAATTCCTCAATGGCCATGCTAGTACACATCACAGAGGCATTGTGACAGATTTTTTAAGTGGTTCTGATTCACTAGCTTTAATGGACAATAGTGTGTGCCATCTCTACTCATCCTCCATCATAATACAAGTCAATCGAAAGAATACTAAAGATTGGAAAAGTTGTCACGAAGTCTCATCCAGAAAGGAGAAGAGGGGGATAGGAAAAAAAATGGAGAAAGTTATCCAGCAAAATTAGTAATGAAGGTTGTAGGAGCACAGGGCTCAAAATGTTCAAAATGCTATCCCACTCAGCATCACACTCCAACACTCGTTCATTAAACCCCCTTCACACTTAGAACGGGCTGAATATTGAGGTAGGGAAATGAGAGGGTAGCGAATGGCAAACCATCAGAAGCTTCAAATTCACATGACATTACAGGAAAGATAGGACACCAAAAGATGAGGGCAGTAATCAGAGACAATGTATCAGACTGGAAGAGTGTTACTAGCAGAGTACCACAGGGTTCAGTTCTTGCCTCAATAATGTTCATCGTCTACATAAATGATCTACTAGAAGGAATACAGAATTACATAAACATGTTTGATGATGCTAAGATAATAGGAAAGATTGTGAGAAATCTTTAAAGCAGTCTGATAAAGAAAGATCTAGGGGTAGTTCTAGATAGAAAACTATCACCTGAGGATCACATTAAGAACATTGTGCGAGGAGTCTATGCTACACTTTCTAACTTTAGAATTGCTTTTAAATACATGGATGGTGAAATACTAAAGAAATTGTTCACGACTTTTGTTAGACCAAAGCTGGAATATGCAGCGGTTGTATGGTGCCCATATCTTAAGAAGCACTTCAACAAACTGGAAAAGGTGCAAAGACATGCCACTATGTGGTTCCCAGAACTGAAGGATAAAAGCTATGAAGAGAGGTTAGAGGCATTAAATATGCCAAAGCTAGAAGACAGAAGAAAAAGGGGTGATATGATCACTATGTACAAAATAGTAACAGGAATTTATAAAATTGATAGGGACAATTTCCCATGACCTGGAACTTCAAGAACAAGAGGTCATAGATTTAAACTAAACAAAAGATGCTGAATATAAGAAAATTCACTTTTGCAGAGTGGTAGATGGTTGGAACAAGTTAGGTGAGAGGGTGGGAGACCAAAACCGTCGGTAGTTTCAAAGCGTTATATGACAGTGCTGGGAAGACGGGACACCACGAGCGTAGCTCTCATACTGTAACTACACTTAGGTAATAATTACATATACACACACACACATACACACACACACACACACACACACAAGAGTGGTTACATTCATGTACAGCCACTAGCACGCACAGCTTTATGGGCAGGTCCTTAATCCTAATTTTTCTCCAGAATACAACCCACTAAATCGTTTAATAACCAAGTACCCATTCACTGCTGGGTGAACAGAGGCTACAATTAAGGATTGGCACCCAGTCAATCTACCCTGGCCAGGATACAAACCCAGGCCAAAGTACTTGAAGTGCCAAGCAAGTGTCTTACCAGTGCACCACGGGGACTGCATTACTAAAACATGGACATGTCTATTTGAGCCTGATGGCACAATACCACAACTGAAAGTAGTAATAGCTTATGGAGAATGAGGAAAAGTGAATTGTTATTAAGTGCAATTAGAGGCAACAGCAACAAAGTGTAAGACACACACTTTTACTAGGTGAGTACACTTTACGAAGTATTCCTGTCACTATTCCTGTAATTGGGTAGTTATAAATAGGAGCTGCCTCGTATGGGCCAATAGGCCTTCTGCAGTTACCTTTGTTATTATGAATACATAAGAACATAAAATGCACGCGCTATAGGCCTAGCGAGGAATGAACAATTGTTATATTTAAGCTTCACTCCATATATTTGTACTATACTGGTTTAATTCATTATCAATCACAATAATGTGAAGCAGCTCAGCAAAGCATTAACTCTGAAAATTTAGTCAATTGGTATTATCAGCTGTTGTCAAACGTTGCTTAGAAGTATTAAGGCATTACCAGACAAACGTGTTAGAAGACATGTAAACAGAAACCATTAAAGACACACATCAAAATATACAGCCCCTTACTGCCAACATGAACAGAGAATTTCAAAAGCAAGTTTATGCCAAACAAGATGGAAAGTATGTCAACTAACATATGAGTAACAGTTGTCACATGCTAACACTACAATATCAACTGGTGTAGTATGATTGGCTACACATATTCCATCTGATTGTGGCCTATTGTGGCGGTTGTGGTAGGTTATCACGCAACTGAACCCACGAGCTATGATTCGAAAAGATGAAAGGAAGATGCATCTGCTCATCCGACGTTTGATTTCGTCATCAGGAATTATCCCAAGTATATACGTCATGGACACCATCTGCGCAACCTAAAAAATTAAGGATGAACATACATATATAAAATATGCCTCATGATAAAGCTCAACACTTTTCTATTTCATCTCCAACTTATATGCCATTAACTAATTTTACTGAAAATAAAAACACCAACATGGTTTCAAAAATCCAGACCCATTATAGGTTTCCACAAACTCCAACTTGAAAAACCTTGGATTTGTAACATTTCAGTACATTTTGGTGGCATTTCTCTTGCCAAAATGCTTTACACCTTTTTACATACAAAATTTACACATGTATAAACATAAATGTTAAAATATAATATATTTAATACAAATTTAAATCTGTACTTGCCATTTAGTGAACCACATTTATCTTTGTAAACTTACCAAATTTGACCCTGTGTATTTTCCTAACTTTCTTTGCCAAAAGAAAATTTTCAGGCAATTAGCTTGACTGAAAATGCACTCTTAGGCTAAACACACTGACACTTTAAACAGTGTCAGTGCCAAAACCACCCTCTTCACTTCCCGGCCTTGGTCACATTTCTACGTCAATTGAACACTTGTCCAAAACTCCTTTTCTGTTCTCTGCCTAGTCTAGCCAGACTACTACTGCTAGGAGACATCATTCCTACTTATAAATGAAGCAGTAACCAGAATAAAATGCATCAAAATCCCTCGAGTAATGAGACTGACTGCAAGTACACGGGGAAATTTACACAGCTGGGACTGGTCTGCTCCCTGTCGGATAGATTGGGCCCTACACAGTCACAGTCTACTGAATGTACTGTATTGTATAAATTTGCAAACAAGACTATAAAACCAAAACAATTTTTCTAGTACCATATACTTTACTCGAATGGTAATTTTTTCTTTTAATGTTGAAATATTCAATTATCTTGTACATAACTAATTATGTTGGATTGAGTTAATTATATAACTAGGTATGGATTTTTGAGACCACACTAGTTTTAATATGTACTTCTATTACTTTTGCGTGCCTAGTCAAGCGACTAATGTATTACAGGATATTAGTTACAAAAATTGTAATTAAAAAATATAATACTACATAAATATAAGCAATGCCATATAACATTACTGTGCCATAAACTGAAAAGTTCATCAAGTAATTCTAGGTGTCGAGTGAACACACGCTCCCTCAATTATGAACACTAAGGCTGAGTACTGGAACCATTCATTACTCACTACTATTATGTCATGTAATCCTTTAGTCTTCACCAAATTTCCACATATTACAATTTATTAACCAAAATGTCATGTCATTTAACAGTAACTACTCATCCAAAATAAAATAATGACATACAAACTGTCCAGCAAAATATTAGCCCAGTGTACTACAGTCATCTATTAATAAATATAATTAAAACAAATCAATTATCAAAACCATACAACTGTTCCCTATGCGAAGGATGAGAACACTCAACCCAGAGTTGATCATCACACTTTACTACCAATTACTGTATTTCATCATCTACAACACATGACATTTTTCTTTTTATACAGTCCTCAAAGGCAATCTATTGCACTTCAGGCATTGCCTCTAACACAGACTCATCATGCATGTTACCTTTTATTTTGTACATTTCCAAATCAGTTTACGAACTGGATACCAAAGCATTATTGGAGTACATCTTTTTCAAAATACCAGAACTGTACATATTTAGAAAATTTATGACACTAACACATTTTGGTTAAGGTATTTAAAGATCCATTAACAACACACAGAGAGCAAGAACTTCTGCACTGCTCCAGTCACTTGTCGCTGCTCTCTGCATCACACCAACCACAAATTTTATGACAAAATTTGTCAAAATGTTGAAATCGTGCAAAACACTATCGATTCAATATATAGTACTAGCAAAATAAATGTTACTTACCCCAATGACCAGAATGAGAATGCGAAGTGGTAAAAGAAGGAAATAGCGTAGAATAAAACCCACTACCCAGAATATGGTTAGACGAACACTGATGAATTCATATTGGCAATTTGTTCGCGTCAAAAAGTTCCACGACTGAAAAAATAGAAAACAAAATTTATTAATTAATTGACTACATCATCATATTAACATGGAGCATGCATGTAGATACACACACACACACCAACTGATTAATGTTAATCTGACAAAAAAAAATCTGTTAATTTATTCAGATTACTGTACAGTACTTGAAAATTTGTGTTACCAGAATCTGAATTGAATTGTGGATGTATTTTATATTTTATATTCTCCAACAAGAAAATTTAAAATTTAAGTATAACTCCTTATCCAAATTTCTGGAACTTATGTTCACACTGTATGGTTATTTAATATGAAATTCTGTGTTGTACAGGTGTATATCCAAGTACAGTACAGTACTTGAATTTTGTTTTTAACTGTTGCAAAGAAGAATTGTTCTCAAAGAGTTGAAGGTAATTTTTTTTAATGCACAACTTAAAAAATTTAGTTAGTTCACTATTTTACTGTATTTCTCATTCACATTCTAGATCTGTAGTTCTTAAAAAAATTTTCCTATTCTTTCCCACTGAAGCTGCCAAACTGTTCTTGCACTCCATTTCGTGAATGATAACGGAATATACTGTATTGTCATGGGAATACACAGAATCAACAAGTGTGTGCATGTGTGTGTGGTGGGGTGTGTGCACACGTGCATCCATGTGTAATTACCCTAGTGTAGTTACAGGATAAGAGCTATGCTAGTGGTGCCCATCCTCCCAGAATTGCCATGAAAATTTTCAGAACAAAGAACCCAAAGTTATTCGTGCTCCAAATGTTCACTGCTGAACACTAATCAAAATGTGAGCTTACAAGATTTCAGGTGAATGGGAATCCAGAATAAACTCAATTTTTTTCACTTTTGGACATTCTAGATAAAATTTTTGCTAATGTCTGGCTAACTCTTTGGAGTATGGGCCCATATGATTTGGATTAGCAAGCATAGACAGTATGGTATTGGTGAATGAAGAAAAATACAAATAATGGCCTTAACAATACGTTGAATGACTTTCTTGGTATGAAGGTGCTCCATGGGGGAAAAAAAATTAAGAATTTTATGTACAGTATATCATTTGATTAACACTAGCCATAGATATCAAATCTTGGTAATTAATGAGATTTATAAGCAAAACCTAATTTTCTTAAATTTCTGGTAAAAATGTCATACGAGATAAGCCCTTGTTAAGGAAGAATAGAGTATAATTGCTCAAGTGATTTAGTTCTTAAAAGTTGAGAAAATGCATACATTAATGTCTTGTTATTTTTACCAGTGGGGTCAACTGTATCACTAGTTACTATTTTGGTCCTCTCTCTCCAGTAATAAAGTCCACCAATCTCAATTCTAACTTCTACAGACTACCAAGTAATATACGTCCTGTTAAGGATGTAATAAGACCTCCTGTTAAGGAATTCATTAGAGAACTGCCTCAAATTAAAATCCTTTAATGATCTCTCATTTGAGATTTAACTTTTCTTATACCTTCTAGTTACATACACCTGTTTACTTGTTTTTCCCCCTGCTCTAATAGTCCCCACGAGATTTTTCCCAGTCACTCAAATAGCAACACAAACTTACCGTAAGTTCCTCAGCAGAGAACCTTTTAGTAACCTCATCGTCCACAATAGCCTCCATACCGGTACGAATATAGTCAAGGCAGTCGCCCAATTCAAAATCGTGTGTAGCCAGACCATCATCACTGTCCTGTTAAAATTAACAACTATTTTCTATATTTTACATATAAATTTAAACAATAAATGCCTGATAATTACAGCACTGGTACCTCAAACTTCTATCTCTGAGTTACATTTTAAAGCTAATTTGTGGTGGTTACAGTTGAATTACATATAAATGCATTAACAACCTTTTCTAACTTCTATTAAACTGTCAATGATAGACCACTAAAAGGTGTATAGTATAGCTATGTCACAATCACCTGATCCTTAATGCTAATGTCAGATCCAGTCTACACCTAGTGAGGTAGATATTACAGTAACAGGAGCAGATATGTGGCACTGCTTGGTGCCAGTGATTACCATGTTAATGTAATTTCATAGTCAGGCTGAAAGGAGAGAGTAAAATGCATGTTCAGATGGAAATAGAACTAATGGGAGGGAAATGGGAATCTTTCCAAGAAGTCCAATTTGTTACAATCCACAGTAGCAAGGGTAGTATTTTTCAGGTGCGAGTTCAAATGTCCCATGATTGAAGTGAATGAAATGAAATTTAAATGGGCAGTGAGCTAGATGGAATGACAAAATTAAACAAGTACACAAGATAGTAAATGCACAAAGGCTACAAAAAAGTATACATCACTCAGACAAGTAGAAGAGAAAAGCTAGATTAATTCATGGTTCAACAAAAAGTTAGAAGGCCAAGAGCAGAAACAATGAGATTCTGAATAAATACAAGCAAGTGTACAGATGAAAATCCTTAAGCACTAAGAAAGGTCAGATATAAGTACACTATGATCAGGATGAGAATGCAGATAATGAAAGAGGCAGCAATCATAAGAAACCCTCCAGCTAGGGTTACATAATGTAACTTTATGAAGAATTCCCAGAAAAATAGACTGCAACCATGGTGCACTTCTTCCTGCAAATATATTAAAATTAATTTTGACTGGCAGATAGAGGGAGAGATACAACACTCGCTACTACTTGGCCACAAGCCAAGCTGATAAGTATTACTTAAGTCAACTAGTTCTGATAGTGCTGAAGGTCAAATGTTGCCTGACAGCCAACAGTACTTATATGTATCTACTTGACTTATTTATTTATTTATATATAAAAAAAAGTTCTTACATGCTTGTAAAGCCATTAGCATGCATAGCATTTCGGATAGGTCCTTAATCCAAATTTTTCCCCCCAAATACGACCCGCCAAATCGTTTAAAACCAGGTATACTGCTCTACATCCACACCATCAATGTGGATGATGGTTTACATCATTCAACTATGTTTACCGACATGCACATCCAATTACATATACTGTACTGATATTCCCAAGACTTTTCTAAACATGTGTAAAGAATTTAAATTTCATACACAAATTGGGAGAAAAATCAGACTTCATGTGCAAATTAAAAGCACTTCTTGGGGTTGCTACCTAAGCAAGATTAAAAGAAACACATGGTTAGAATAAAGTGTATCCAGGGCAGGTCAATATCCTGCCCCAACACAGCACAGCTCTTTAAATTTTCCTGCCAGATCACACTGATACTAGGTTGACAGTGAAGAATATACTAAAGAGCACAATTCACTTTTAAATGCATTTCTTTTGATAATTATTCAAAGTAAATATAATTATTAAAAGAAATTACTATGTAAATATGGATATTTATTACTGTATACTGTATTACAGAATATGCAATGAGTCTTAGATGCCAGTGTGAGAGTAGAAAGATAAAACGAGCAATGTCCAATAAGACTGATTCACCGAGGATTATACTGGGCAACACGTGCACAGCAACTACAAGGCCAAAATTTTGTGTACTGAAAATCAAGACTTTCAATTAAAAGCATAACTAAACGGAACAATGTAACTGACATCAAGGTGCTTGTTTCTCCCATTTCCTACTTCAGTGACAGGAGGAAGGCCACTGGGATCCTAAAACTCCAAACCTTCCAAAGTCTTACTTTGCACCTCAAGCATCACCAAGCGGATGACCTTGCTAACTAATGAATGGCCCCGTAGGCAATGCAAACATTGCATTTGCCTCATTTAGGAGACCAGTTATAAAGTGAACTTTGTTTTGTGTGTTTTGATACTTTTGTACACTGACAAATACAAGACGTTATTGTATTTGCGCAAGTGAAAAACTCAAATTTTAACAAATAAATTTTTTTGATGATTTCAGTACCAGAATAGTTGAATCGATACATAACTTCTGTCACAATTTAAGTCGGTGACCTCCATAAAGGTAAGGTAATACAGAAAATAAAATACTGAAGACAGATGCAGGTAATTGCTCCACAAATATTCTTTTATCTCTAATCTTTACCTTATCTCCCTGCCTGACCTGATAAAAAGCTAATGCCTGCTCCACAAGTGAAAAAGTTGAATTTAAATGTCATAATTAGTTTGTACCTCCACTAAAACCATCAAGAGTATTCATAATTATTTCACTATCTCATAGTACAGGACATCCAACTTGTCATAGTTTGACACTTATCATTAAATGTGCTGTCTTAACAAGTAACACTTAGGTTATGCATGTACTGTAATGCACAAGATATAAACTTTTATGAATTATAAAGACTACAGAGGAAAAGTTTCCTTTGTATGTATAATATCACATTGTATGCAAAATTATGACATTTCTTATAGGCTACTTACCAATATATTTACTCACTACAACAATTCATGTCGGGTACATATATTACAATCATTACCCAATTTTCCACTTTCACAGGGAATTGTGGCATCAGCCTAAGAAAAACAAAAGTACACACGTGTACCGGTACAGCAAATGAATGTTAGGTTAAAAAATTAAAACGTCAAAACATCACTCATCTGTTCATTGTATCATTCAGTCACAAATAAACAGTACCACACTTAAGGAGTCATCCACAATTCACTACACTGCTTTGCACGACCAGGTGTGCAGTCACACGAGGTTGAAAAGTGAATTGAATTGCCTCAATATACTCTTCGTTTTTGGGGCAAACAGTGGGGAAGTAATATAATGTTGGTATATAATGTCTAGCATTTATTTTTATCAAGCTAAATGTTTTGCCTTAGTTAAAATATCAGTGGTATTTTTTATTACTGTATGTTTCATTTGTCAATGTTTGCAAGTACAGTATGTTAAACTGTGCATTAGAGAATGTTTATGCCTCTGTGCATAAAGTTTTCCCATCATGTTTTTATGATAGTTGCATCCCTGCAACCCACAAAAACAAAAAAGCCAGACTTGACCCACCGAGGGCATGTTGGGTACGCTCGTGAGGCGCCCACCTCACTGTTCTTAGGTTGTTTTCCTCTTATCTCGGTGTGAACGAGTACAGTAGTCACCCTGGTAAGAAATGATTTCATGTTGTGTTATGTCCTATACCCTGTGTATTAATAAATGTTGTGTGCACACACACACTGTTGGTTTATT
Source organism: Procambarus clarkii (assembly GCF_040958095.1). NCBI lineage: Eukaryota > Metazoa > Arthropoda > Malacostraca > Decapoda > Cambaridae > Procambarus > Procambarus clarkii. The sequence goes on from NC_091193.1 coordinate 21,736,512, forward strand.
TAAGTCACGTAAATTCTAAATTGTGCCACTCGCCGAGTATTTTACCTCATGTTTGAGGTGTATCCCTAGAATTTACACGTATTCTACATTTTCATTTACAATCAACATACATGTACTGTAAGGAAGTGGGGAGGCTCTTGATTTTTATTATTGCATACAAGAATAAATTCCAATGTGCTTCCTCACAGTAACCCCAGGGAAGTAACCCTGAGCAAATGGCAGGGGGGAGTAACCCTGGGCAAATGGCAGGGGGAGTAACCCTGGGCAAATGGACGGACCGAAACGTCGTCGTCCCTTCACCTTCTAGTGTGTGGTCTGGTCAACATACTTTAGCCACGTTATTGTGACTCATCGCCTGCATATGGATGTGGTACAAACAAAAGTGCACATTTTTTCATTTGTGGATATTATTCGCAAGAAATTTGGTTAACTCAAGTGGGTGTAATCCCCACATGAATCTGATTACTGTACATAGACAAGACACTGGTCACACACACCCATTCCACTTACTCTCACACTTGCCTTGTCTGCCCAAGTTCCTGGTCTTCTCTGCTAACACACTAATATACTTCACCAGCCTATCATTATCCATTCAATATGCTCACTTCAATCTTATAGTAAGACTTTTGAACTATGCTTATAACTCATAACTTTTTGCAAATTCTAACACAATGCAAGCATCAGATTATCCATTTTAACATTTAATTCCCTATTTGCTCTTGTTCACGCCATACAATTGTCTTTGCAACTCTACACAAGTTAGCACTACCACTGCTAAATGCAACCCTCTAACCACATCTATTCGTACCTATATATATTTTTTTTAACTAGTATATTTATTGCATCACTTTCTTTCCTTGACTTACCTTTTTATCTAAACTTCACCTGCACAAATTTTCTTTAACTCAATCACACTTTCAGTACACTCGCCCCACAGCTCCTGAGCAATTGGGTGCAAGTTAGAGTCATGGACAGGAAATCTTGACTGGGCACCAATCCTTAACTGTTCACCACAGTTCACCCAGCAGTATTTGGGGACCTGGTTGTAAACAGATTGGCAGGTCATGTTCCAGAGAAAACTAGTAGGGTAAGACTTAACATGAGCTATAGGTGGGGAAAGCTCTAAGCCTGCTAACAGGATTCAAAACTCATTTTCTTGTCTGCAAATGTCACTTGCCTACCCAAAGTAGATAATGCTGCAAGTCTATGATTATGAGGCCCAAGTATATTTTACATTTTCAGAAGTTTTTCAGTGATATTTCTTTGATATTTAGCCTTAAAACATAGTTATGGTTACTAAAAATAACCAATAAACTAAACTAAAAATAAACTAAAAATTAAACAAACTATTTTAAATAAATCTTTAAAATCCATTTCAGATTTACAAATTTTACTGCAGTTATTTTGATGGCATTACTGGAAAGAACCAGACAGTCCTACAGTCCTCTTTGAGGACATTTCTAAATTAAAAAAAAAAAAAAAAAAAAAAAAAAAGCACCTGGCATTTTGATTTTCCTATACCCAAAAAATGTTATTGTCATAAAAAGTTACTCTAAAAGAGGTGCAAACATAAATGTAAAGCCTGCCAAGTTGCGTCATAATCTAAAAAAAAAAAAAAATTAAAACTCAAGTGAAAACAAACCGAAATGGAAACTCTAAAAGTTGTCGTTTTGAGATTTGAATTTTCCAGCCAATAATGCTGCATCAAATTTTCAACGATATCAGTTTTAATTATATAACTTACCTGGTACCGGTAATTTGTAAATACTTTCCAATGATTCACTTGTTAATCTGAATATATTTTATGTTTTCATAAGTGGAAAAAAAAAAAAATATACAAGTTGACAACTTTTTATTTATTTTCTTGTGACTAAAAAGCCAAAGTAAAATCATTAGAGTTGGCCGATTTCTTCAAACTCAAGTTGTAGCTAATAACCAAGGCCCCTTTACGACCAAAGTTCATTTACGTAAATTTATGGAGATAATAAAATAAATCTCTAAAGAATGGAGTAACTTAGGCTATTTCTACGCACATCTATTTAAGATCCCCAAAAAGGACTAAAGTCCATACATTACACAAATATTAATATTATGCATGTCACATTCCAATAGTAATCACATGGTATGCTGAGAGATCTCTTATTGATTATGCTGCACCTGTCATTTCTTGTTTTGGTGAAGGTAGACTAAAGAAGTTGGAGAAGGTACAAAATGAAGCTAATGAAAATATTCTTAGAATGCCCAAGAAAGACTATGATTGAGATAATGAGGATGGAATTCAACTTTCAGAGTACAGGTATTGGCCGCAATTCTGGTCATAATAGAGGTTAAAGTAGTCATCGGCATAGGGCTGAACTTCAGAGATAGTGTATTTTCTTTCATTCATTTTATTCTAACATTCCTATATTCATAGGTGTTATGTATACTCTATTATAAATACAGAGTGGAACATCGGCAATCAAACAATTGCTTCCAGACGGCCATTCACGTACCGATCTGTTCAAGTACCGCATAATTTTTCCCACAGGAATACAGTAATGTAAATTGGATTAATCTGTTCAAGATTGGAACAAATACACACATGAATATAATAAATTAATTCAATAAATGCAAACATCCTCATTTTAATTACACCTTAGTCGAGCATGGCCCTAGGTCAGACTCAGGAAGTAGAAAAACTCCCAGAACTCTCTTCGTCTCCAGGAAGTTGATGCGAATTGATGGTGTATATGGAAGGTGACGAGGAAGAGGAGGAGAAGTTATTGTTTGGCAGGCAGGGGAGTTATGAATACTACAGGTAATTGTGCTTCTGAGGTTCACTTTTGTTTCTATCTTTTTTTTTTATTTCCCTTTAGTGACTCACCAGATGCTTTTCTTACAAGAAACTTGTCCAATGATATTTGAGGAAAGAACACACAGGCACCACTTTCACATTTTGCTATGCGTTCTTTTTTTCACCTCTATCATAGTTCTAACTAACTTTCTTTTCACTTGGCTCTTATTGTCTTAGGTGCCATAGTGGCTTATATACACTAAGAATATAACAAATATCCACAAAAACATGAGAAAGTCTGCAGAGAAGTTTAGTGGGGTATACACCGAACAACAGCTACTAGGAACTAACTGGACTGTTACATATGTTTATGTTCGAGTGTCGAGCAAACGGTTGACTACCGAGCACAAACAGCATTTGAGTGTCAAATTTTTCAAGCTGGGAGCCATTCGAGTACCGAGGTTCCTCTCTACTCCTTTGTTTTTGTATATCTTCTCAAGAGAATTCATTTACATTGACAATTTATAGTTATAACCCAACAAATACTGTAACCTAGAAAACTTAAAATGTTTATGATCATTTTCACATTGCTGAGAAGCATGTGAGCAGCCCAATTAGCTTAGATCAGGAACATTTGGGGAAGGCTGGACTGCCAAAGTAATAATATATTAAAACAATTTTGTTAATTTCCCTGCTTTCCATTGGTAGAAATTAAGACTGCAGAGAAGAAAACAGCCAGAATATCTCATAACTCACTTTGTCTAGCTGAGGCCTCAGGACAAGCTTATCTCTGCATATCACTTGTGTGGATTCCTGGTCATCGTCATCGTCATCATCCGTCTCTTCACTGTGCCTCCCATACTCTTTTGCAAGTCGTTGCCGACCAAACTAGAAAATAAACAATACTTCATGTATTCTAAAAAACGTATCCTGGAAAAATACAATACAAAATCTATAAGAGAGTAATAAAACACAGTTAATGATACAAATGCATACCCAGTGGGATGTGTCCCAGTGTGATTCTGTACATCAAAGCAAGCTCCTCACCTGGTAAGCCCCTTCCCCAGGGTGACCAATTCCGGCAAAGCCACACTCCCAGGGTCACCCTACCCGGCAAAGCCCCTCCCCCCAACCTGGGTCACCCCTCACGGCAAAGCCAATCCCCCCCCCCTCCCCAGGGTTACATCTGGCAAAGCCACCACTTCCCCTTAGTGTCACCCCTCCCAACAAACCTTCCCCCTTTAGTGTCAACCCTTCTGGAAAAGCCCTCCAAGGCACACACTTATAACTTTTATCAAGAGAGACAACAACGGCACTTTCCTGCACTGTGGGAGATTACACCCTTTCCAATTTTAATCCCTTCCATTTCACCTAACAAACAAATTAGAGATCGGCCCAAGCATCACCTTGAAGCAAAGCTCAACGTCGTAAGCCATATCGATGCTCTGTCAACGGAGCATTCTCTCTAAAATCATATACACTGATGGTTCCCTACACAGCCCCACGAGTGCAGCTGGAAGTGCAGTTGTCGTGACAATGGGCGATGGCTTATATTTTGAGTGGGGAGTCCGTATAAACAAGTGGCCCTCAACCCTTCAGACCAAACTATTTGCCTTGCTTCTTGCACTGAAATGTGTACAAGTTTCCAAACTTGATACATTAATTGTAAGTGACTTTTTATCACCTTTAAATGCTCTCAACTCTTTAAGACAACTGTAACATGTTCGTGTCTGAAGCTAGACACAAATACAGCAAAATTATTAATGATGGTAACAGTTCATTTCTTGTGGAATCCATCTTATGTTGGCCTCCAAATGCATGACAAGAGCTGATGAGTTAGCCAAAGAATCTGCCTTTAAAGGAGAAATTAAGTATAACCTTGGATTGCCAATAAGCAGTCCGAGAGCTACAGTACACCAAGAATTTCAACAAAATCTTGAACTGAGGCAAACTGAAATCGACACCAGTAATTCCATTTTCATCATACTATCATGCAGGCAGAGCCACACATCTATGGACCATCCAGTAAAATCAGCAGACTTCTAGATGTTACTACTTCTCGGCTCAGACTCTGTTATACGTATCTCTGGTAATTTTCATTATCTGCTGATGTGGAACTGACCAAATGTAAACTGTCAAAATTATTCGTGCGAAAAGATCCGTGAATTCAGATATTTTAAAACCAATGTTCAAGAGATGTGTAAATATTTTATTCAAAATGACCTGCCACCAGAAATCTTAGTCAAATATCCCAGTTTACTAACCGTAGGTAGTAACAGTGATCGTAACCAATCCACCACTGCTCACTGGATGGGGGGTGGTGTGCGGGTTAAACATATCAATTGTGACACTAGCTCTCCACATATGTCAGCTGCTTAATTTAGAAACTGTACTTGTGGTTGGTCTCGAGCCCATTGACGTGATGATGTGCATTGAATTTTGTAACTAGCTCATCAAGATTGTAACTTGCTTAGCCAAATGAATTGTGGGGTTCAGTCATTGAGCCCATTATGCGCCTCTAACCCTTTGCACTACTGCGCACAAGATGGGTCTCTTGTGCATAATAAATGAACTAAACTAAAAAGGCACACTTTTCCCCTGATCAATTATGCAATTTGAAAAATTCCACCTTACTCCATTCCTCTTCTCTCTGATCCTCCTACCAATCCTGCCTGGGAAATGATGCAACATACACCAGAACTTGATCATTCTATACGGGGAAATTATTCACATTAGGATTGCCGTATTTTGTGTACTGCATTTATTTTATGCATCTAATAAGTAGCCTCAAACTCATTCCAATTGTGTAATTAATAAAAAATAAGTAGCCATTTCATTTTTAAATAAAATTGTCCAAGTACTGTAACTAAAAACCAGAGTGTGTAAATGCCAAAGTGTAGTTACAGGATAGAGCTACACTCGTGGTGTTCTGTCTTTCCAGCACACTCATATGACACATTAAAACTGCTGACTGTTTTGGCATCCACCACCACTAGTTCCATCTGTCTACCACTGTTTGCAAAAGAAAACTGTCTAATCTGTTTTGACACCTTTGCTTCATTATATTGAATCTATGATATTGAAGTTCCAGGTTTCAGAAATTTGTCAATTTTGTAGATTCCTGTTATAATTTTGTATGTAGTGATCATACTGCCTTTTCTATCTTCAAGTTTTGGCATACAATACCTCTAGCCTCTCCTCATAGCTTTTTTTTTTGTTTGTACAGTTTCAGAAGCTATTTAGTAGCATGTCTTGGCACCTTTTTCAAGTTTATTCATGCGTTTCTTGAGACATGGGTATCATATACCTGCTGCATAATCCAATTTTAGTCTCACGAGTGTCAAGAACAATTTCTTTAGTATTTCACCATTAATGAACAGTATTTAAAAGCGATTCTGAAAATATTTCATTTCATTTATGTACTTTCATGTTACCAGAATTGCACATTTTTGCCATCCCCTGCTGTCACAATATTACAATAGCATGTCACAATATTACAATAGCATGTCACAATATTACAATAGCATGTCACAATATTACAATAGCATGCAGATTGTGTGTACATTTCCAAACATTACTGACACATCACCAATTACAAGAGAACACAAATTGCTAAACATAAGGTATCCTGAAAAATAATACTATATACACAACAATTATAGTACATACTACATACAATTGCTTTAAGACCATGCACAGTCTAGTTGAGAACTAGTTGAGGCTCTGAAAATATTAACAGCGATGTGACCACCCCAATGCCCACCAGCACACTTGGACCCGCTTCCCCCGGAAATAATGAGACTGGAATGGGTGTCAGTTTCTTCTCACAAAAGACAATGTTCACACCCCCTATCCCATGAAAGAGGGAAACTAGACATATTCCTACATTACAAGCCAATTATTTAGAGCAAGGTTGTACTGTACTAAGTTAGAGAAACCCCTCCCATCATCTCTCTCTCTAGTCCACCTCTATTAACCGTCATTTGCTGTGCTCAAATCCATAAATGTTATGAATCCCTAACAATCTTTTCTTCAAGCTGTCTCTCTGCCAATATTTGATAGATACTCATTCACCACAGAAGCCACTTTGTTAATTACTGATTAATTGACCCCTTTTCCTGTACTCTTCCAATGACAATCCTACCTTAAACTTTGCTAGTAACATTTAGTATACTAATGTTAACACACAAATATGGATATCGTATTTCAGAAATTAAATAAACCTAGAGGAAACTACTATACTTCCATGGTTACATTACATATATGGTCATTATAAATATATAAAAATGGTGAAGCAAATAACACTTAATTGTAGCATGTATTACAGTTGTTTTCTTATAATACAGTAAATAATTCAGGAATTAGATGGCAAAAATATTTAAAATAATCTTTTATAATTTTGTTTAACTAGCTGGCATTACCACAACTTCAGTACTACAAAGCACAAAGATAATTTTTCTAATGTTTGAGAGGATCCAATACAGAACCACTCTTCAGGTCCAAGAGATATTAACAGATAAATAACATGTCGAGTACCTAGTCAACAATGGTATTAACATTGTTGTCCATTCAGTATATATATACATAATTAAACCACCACCAAAACACCAATCACCAAATACCCAGAAGCAAGGTGTTATCCAGAAAATCAATTGAAATTTCAAGTGCAACCTGGAATAAACTAGAAGAGTCCCATCTACTGTTATATTGTAATTTTAATTACAATACAATACAGCATAATAAACGCTTTGTACTGCACTTCAAAATATGAACCTTAATCAGTTTTAGGCTATATTGCATTATGTTACATTTACCTTCTTTTCCAGGTCTTTTTAACTTTTGACAATACAGCATTGCAATTGCTCTTGGCTGCCGACTGGAACGCTACACAACCAATTTCTCCCCTACAAGTCACTCATGTGGGACTAAAATTTTAGTGGAATGGCAAAAACATTTAAAGCTTGCAGCATATTCTTAGTTCTCATTTGTTTAAATTTACTCAAACATCTATGCCCCTTTATCAATGGCTTAAGTACCATTTTTCCTTTATAAATGTAATTATAATACAGTATTGTACTGTACTGTACTTTTAAACCATTTCCAGGGCAATAATCTTGAAATATTGCAAATTTCACAATATAATTGGTATAGCTCCCCACCACAAAATAGCAACATTCGCACACAAATGGCTGGGGTAATTAAAGAGAACCAGGGTTGAGGTCTTTTTCAAATCTTCCGATGACATTACTTATTTATTCAAGGATTTACCATTTAATTATTAACAATACAGAGAACAGTTATTCACTATTAGACAAGTGTAGTTAAAAAGCCGTAGAGAATTCTGATCTGATAGTGGTTTTTGTTATCCTTCTACAGATCATTAACTTTGCTGGTCTGGATAAAGTTTGAAAGATGATTTATAAACTGCAACCTTTAAATATTGACCATTTTTCAGTTTTTACTGGTGTTGCAAGTCTTGCTATGTTAAGCTAGACCATTTCAGAAAAGTGATAGCTATTTAATATGACCAAGTCTATGTCGGACAGACACCAGAAGACTCGGGATAATATTGTATACCCGTGGAAACAACCTACCAAAGCCATAAAGGCGAAAACAAAACACTGTCTCCACGACAGACATGGGATACTGACTATCAGATAAATTTACAATAGTATAGTTTTTAACCCTTTGAAGAGATGCTTTAATTAACATTTTATAAACAAATCACACTTTTCACTTAAGCATCAGAGGTCATTTGTCAGTTTAACATGGTATATTTAATGTAATCGTTATTAACTGTATTTGGTAACCATAGTAACACTCCATTCATACTAATTTTATTTGGACAACCCAAAAAAGTGCAGTTCACCACAGACCACCTCTGCTCAATGCAGAAAGATGAAAGGCCTAGATTGTAAGCCAAGATGTGGGCCCAGCTCCACAAATGCCTCCCATGGCCTTACACGACCTGTCATTTCAGACATTCAAAACTCAAAAGGTTGTATTTTCCTCACCCCATAAATTTAATTAAAATTACTGAACATTCTTCTATCATGTCATTATAAAATGGAAGTAACATTTTGCCCAAGGATTTTACTGGAAGCAAACCCATGAAAAATAAACATGTAATTATGAATATTGAGCAGAAAGAGTTTATCGAGATAGTGAAAAATGGTATCCCTAGGAGTTTCACGCACACTGAATTTTGGGACAGTACTGTAACTGCAATCGTCTTTCTGATGACTAACTTGGCCGACAATTAACTTTCAAATGATACTTGCACAAAGACAACTTATTTCTGGATAACACCTACCAAATACCAAAATACAGGCAAGACAAACAAATTTACAAAATACCTTTTTTACAAGTATCCTGTTGCCATCCTGGAAATTAAATAAATCTTGATAAATTAAACTAATACAATTCCTAGATTTTTAAGCACTAATAACAGTGTTGAACAAGACATTTCCAAACATTAAACATGACAAAACTAATTGTTTATCAGCAAAACATGATAAAATTATAGCATAGCAATGTAATTTGTAGCTGTACAATAAAAATAAAATAAAATTCACAAGACCAACATAAAAGCTGTGTGTAAAGCTGAATTTTTGTGTTTTAATGCGTTAAACATTACAAAGTTGTATAATAATTTTACTGCATAGTGATCTTACAAATTTGAACTGCAGTATTCCATGCCAGACACCTTCAATTACTGTATATATATATTTTTTTTAATTTAAAAGTCACAAAATTCAGCATTTTTATATTATTGTTTGTCAAAATAATTGAATACTGTACATAAAACAGTATGTTTTCACATATTAAAATGCAGTGTAATATCAAAGTATAATAAAAATTTATTTTACACATTCATAAGAAGCCCGTGCTTATCCTCGTAAATTGTACGATTACTTAAATATTTCAGACTGATCATTTTCTTTCACTGGCTTTGCCATCACAACAGTTCTGAAAATAAACATTACTGTACTTTCAGCTTTGTTTATTTCACAAGTCCTAGTGCCTTCAGTTTAAGACATTTACACAAGACTTAAGATATTTACTGAAAAAGCTTTACAAATTACAGTACAGTATTATAATTCAGTTAAAAAATAATACACAAGAGCAATAGTTTTAGTTTCGTTACAATTTTAATGGCATTGCTAAATTATTCAAACGGTAACATTTATGTAGCATTTAGTAAGCTTGAATAAAAAATATGATTACAAATTTCTTAGTGCTTGTAATAAATTTGGTGAATAGTAAAAACCTTGACCAGAATAAAGAATATAAATACAATATACAGTAATAAAGGGATAGGCCAGGCTTCCAATGCATTGTTTATTCATGACAAATTAGTCATCATTCAAATGATTGGCTAAAGTTCTCAATTACTTTATGTAAATTATGCAAATATTACCGAAATAAAAAACTTTTCTAAAAAATAGTAAACAATATTAACCAAGTCCATGACCAGGCCTATACAGTATAAGTAAGTTTCATAACTGGCATGTAATTATCAACAGAAAGCAGGAAGCCTGTATTAATAAAATATATCACTTCAATATGCAACTCAAAAATATTGAAATAGAACACTATTCAAAATGTCAATAAAAGAGCAGTGCATATGGTTATTTGCAGTACTGTATATGAAACTTTAATTATCATTATTAATTTTTATTTATGTAAAAATACATACATACATAGGACACAGAAGAATGTAGACTTTATAGGCAAGCCACAATTTATGCCAATAGGATTTACTGTATGCCTACAGCCACTAATGTGCAGCATTTCCAACATGTGGAAAAAAATTAAACTACATAATTTAAAACCAACATCAAAAGCAATTATTGAATTAAGATAAAAAAATGACAATTATTACAGTGGCTGGAACAGCAAAACTTGCAACAGAACAGTAATTTTTACAAAATAAACAAATAAATTTTGTTATTACATTTTTACACGGCACCTACCTGTTTACTACCCGTGGTTGATTTTGAGGAACAACTTTCCCTGCAGCCCTGTGTCTGACTAGGTCTCCTCGTTGATAGTCTGATCAATCATGCTGTTTGATGCAGCTGCTCGCAGCCTGGTTGATCAGGTATCCTTTGAAGGTGTGTGTCGAGTTCTCTTTTGAACACTACAAGAGGTCAGGTCTGTCATTTATGCCCCGTATGTGTAGGGACAGTGTGTTTAAAAGTCTTGGGCCTTTGATGTTGATTAAGTTCTCTCTCGGCATGACTACTGCAACTCTGCTTTTCAGTGGAGCTATTTTGCACATCCTGCCATGCTTTCTGGTCTTGTGTGGTTATTTGTGTGTGCAGATTTAAAACCAGTCCTCCTAATAATTTACAAGTAAATTATTATGTGTGTGTTTCGGGGGTTCACTGAAAAATGAATCGTACTTTAACCTCAGTACTTCACTAATTTCTTTTCTACCATCTGTGAAAGTTCCATCACCCTTGTGCAACGGCTCAATGCAGGTTGTAGTTTTGTTCTAGATTTTACATAGAAAAAAAAAAAGTGTTTTGGATTCCTATTTCACTTATGGATCTGAGTAACATGTATTTGTAATCATTAAATTCCTATTCAGTTCATCATTGTTTGTAAAAATAAAATCCAAGGCATTTTCTTTCCTAGTTGGATCTACTATTTGCTGGTTTAAGGCTCATCTGTGTGTTACTTCGCTTAAACTGCTTCCAGGGATTCTCTCTGACATAACCATTTGGCACATTTTCCATTTTAGGTGCCGTAAGTTGAAGTCGCTAAGCAAGATGGTGCTTGGGACAGGGTTTGAGGTTTTCTAAGTACAGTACTTATTCTGTTTTTGTAAGTCGGTCTTTAAGTAATTATCAAAAGGCGGCACCAGGCCAGGGAGACTATGTAGTACCATCAAAGTTGCAGGATATTCAAGAGTCACTCAATATCACTAAGGATGCCAATACTAGAGCAAAAGAGCACAAGGCTAGCGATATTAAAGTTATCCGATTCGCCAAGGATTCTATCGAGGGACAAGTGACAGCAAGGGACAGTTGGGAAGCAAGACTTTTGCACATCATGGAAGCCACCCCATTCAACAAGGATATGCATAACCATAAGAGAGAATGCAGGTTAGACAATAAGGAGCAGGGCAGTGCTCCATTAAGTGCCCACGAGTTAAACGTGTATGAACAATACGTAGCCTAGTCAGCCGTTTTCCACTGCTGGGTACAGTGGTAGGAGGAAGGCCAAAGGGACATGTTACCCTTAAGAGCATGCAGTTTGTTACCAGTAAAAAAAAAAACGATGATCTGAGCACGAATTGAGGAATGACTGACTGGGTAGAAATCGTAATAATGAATGCCTTTGTGGGAAATTGGACAAGTGTGGATAGCTTCCTTAGCAGCAGCGTCTGCATGCTCATTTAAGGAAATGCCAATGTGGCTGGGAACTCAACAAAACTTGACTGTCTTAAATCTGCTGGAGATAAACTGCCAATGTTGAATTTTGACTACCACAGGATGGATAGGATTAAATGACTTTAGAGCCATGAGGGCATTGTGAGAGTCAAGTACATCAACAAAGAAAGATTGACAGCGAGAAAGCAGTTGATGAGGAGGATGCAAAACTGCATAGTTCTGCCGTAAAGATGCTAGTCTCCGGAGGCTGGCGACACATATAGATGTAGTCGGGAAATACAACGGAGTAGCCAAAACTGTTGGTAGACTTAGATCAATCTGTGAAGCTGGCAATGGAGCGGAAGTGTGAAAAAAAAAGTGTGTGCAAGGTAAAGGTGTTTCAGAACTGTAGGAAGGGTAGAAGCCTTTGCTATGTGGGTCAAGTATATATATAACATTATTCACCCAAATATCCAGTGATAATAGTCTTAAAAGTATCAGTGGGAAACAAAGCTTTATATTCTAAAAGACAAGGTATTAAATTAAAAGTAAAGACTAAGTGGGTAAGAATATTGGAACAGCAAGGTTCAGGAGGTTCAGGATTCCTTTTCCCTTTGATCATGAATTATTATATTATGGCCAATACAAATGCAGGCTAAAAAAAATTCACATTTACAATTCTGATATGAAGGTGAATGGGAAACCATGAGCAGGAGCACATCCGAATAGTAAATTTCCCAGTTTCATCAACCAATTCACTGGAGTCTGTCGAGCAATATTGAATTTCTGTAACCAAAGAATTGAGGGGATTACCATAAGAGATTTGATATCCATCAAAGCATGTTTAGACTAGAATAAGAAACATTAGTAATACAGTAATATAAGACAGGTACTAGTATAAACGTCTGAAAAACAAACGCAATCACAGTCTAGTGGTAAAAATGCTTGTTTGAGGAAAGTTGATGTACCATGTGGCAGAGAAATAGATGTCGAGCCATTTATAAAATGTCAAGTTAATACGAATGTGCACCCAACACGTTAATGGAAAAGTTTTTTGTTACCCAAATTGTGAAATCATGGCTCGCAGCCCAACTGGTGATAATATTTATTTCCTGTTTAGAGGGCTCTTCTATCCCTAAGGAAATCACCATTGCAAGTTAAAATCAATATACTGAATAGTACTGAATAAACTAATTGAAAAGGTAATAGATGAAAACCATTTGACTATGCAATGCAACAGTGGCTTAATTAAGGAAATGCTGTATGACCCCATGCTGCAATACCTAACTTCCGTTCATGTGCCTAAAAAAAAAATGTTTCTTAGTCATGTAATGTTTATTTGAACAAATATATATTTATCTTGGCAGTCTAGAGTTACTATGGTCAGATTCATGAAGAGGCCAATTTGCTCTGTCCATTTGCTATCAGGTAGAACCTGGCACCAGTGGGGTCATTTGTTGTATGAATTTCAACTGGGAAGTGACCACTACATTGAATTTCAACTGGGAGTCATTGATCAATCCAGTGGCTTGGTGGGTATCATTTTAAGACACTAGCACCCCCCCCCCCACCCCCCCTCCCCAATCCCAATCCCAATCCCAATCCCAATGTCCCTATCTGGTGAAGACCTTAAATTAAGAGAACTAAAAATTTCCAATTAATTGTAGTTCTCTGAGTGAGAGAGCTTCCAATACATGACAGTTAACAAGATCAATTGATGTCTTAGCACATCAAGGGACAACTTGACAGCTGTGTACCTTACAGGCTGACCAAGTTAAAAAAAAAAAAAAAAAAAAAAAAAAAAAAAAAAAAAAAGGCATCTTCAATTTGTTTTAAATCTTGTCATTGAGAGTTCTTGCAACTCTGAATACAAAGGTGTTGCAAGTAGCAGGTCATCCAAGAACTCTTAGACACTTATCACCTAGAAGTTATCAACCTTGTCCTTGGTTATTACAGGAGGAGGCAGGAACCCTCCCATCACTATAAACCCCCCCCATGAAGTATACAGAGGGGAGCCGTGTGCGCACCAGTGTCTGAGCATGGATGTAAACACAGGGATAAACTGGCACTGGGTTGACAATGTGGAATTCATTAGCTTCATTACCTGACAGAACAGGACAAATTTTGATGGATTTAAGTTAGTCAAGGATTTAAGACTTACTTCACTACATTTTTTATACAGTATTTGGGGGATAGACTTGAGGAGGAAGCACAGTTGCTTGACCAGCAGAATACCCTGCTGACATAGCTACCTAGGTTTCCAATATTGGACAAGGCCTTTGTCCCTCATATTTACACACAAGGTACAATGGGTTGTGAAAGCACCTATGTTGGTGATTAAGTGATACAGTATTGTATAATCTTTCAAAAATGTTAACATGCACAATATTTTAGGGACATTTAATACTCTCCTATGCTAAAGATAATTATTTTTCCATATACTGTACTGTATCTTTTGCAGTCCTGGGGGCAGCTACAGATATCCACTCCTGATAATGAGAGCAGAGATGTTCCAAGTACTGTAGTAAGACCCCCGTGTGTTTGGGCTGGCTACACCAGATGTGCCACACCACATTTAGCCCTCCAATAAGTGGCACGAGTGGCACTGGGGGGGGCAAGAGTGGCATTGGGGGGGCATGAGTGGCACAGGGGGGGGGGGGCAAGAGTGGCACTGGGGGGGGCATGAGTGGCACTGGGGGGAAGCACGAGTGGCACTGGGGGGAAGCACGAGTGGCACTGGGGGGGCACGAGTGGCACTGGGGGGCCACGAGTGGCACTGGGGGGCCACGAGTGGCACTGGGGGGCCACGAGTGGCACTGGGGGGCCACGAGTGGCACTGGGGGGCCACGAGTGGCACTGGGGGGCCACGAGTGGCACTGGGGGGCCACGAGTGGCACTGGGGGGCCACGAGTGGCACTGGGGGGCCACGAGTGGCACTGGGGGGCCACGAGTGGCACTGGGGGGCCACGAGTGGCACTGGGGGGGGGCCACGAGTGGCACTGGGGGGGGGCCACGAGTGGCACTGGGGGGCCACGAGTGGCACTGGGGGGGGCCACGAGTGGCACTGGGGGGGCCACGAGTGGCACTGGGGGGGGCACGAGTGGCACTGGGGGGGGGCACGAGTGGCACTGGGGGGGGCACGAGTGGCACTGGGGGGGGCAAGAGTGGCACTGGGGGGGGGGGGTAAGAGTGGCACTGGGGGGGGGGGCAAGAGTGGCACTGGGGGGGGGCAAGAGTGGCACTGGGGGGGGCAAGAGTGGCACTGGGGGGGGCAAGAGTGGCACTGGGGGGGCAAGAGTGGCACTGGGGGGGAGCAAGAGTGGCACTGGGGGGGAGCAAGAGTGGCACTGGGGGGGAGCAAGAGTGGCACTGGGGGGGAAGCACGAGTGGCACTGGGGGGGAAGCACGAGTGGCACTGGGGGGGAAGCACGAGTGGCACTGGGGGGGAAGCACGAGTGGCACTGGGGGGAAGCACGAGTGGCACTGGGGGGGAAGCACGAGTGGCACTGGGGGGGAAGCATGAGTGGCACTGGGGGTAAGCATGAGTGGCACTGGGGGCACGATTGGCACTGGGGGAGGCACGATTGGCACTGGGGGGGGCACAAGTGGCACTGGGGGGGGGCACGAGTGGCACTGGGGGGCACGAGTGGCACTGGGGAGGGGGGGCACAAGTGGCACTGGGGAGGGGGGGCACAAGTGGCACTGGGGAGGGGGGGGGCACAAGTGGCACTGGGGAGGGGGAGGCACAAGTGGCACTGGGGAGGGGGGCACGAGTGGCACTGGGGAGGGGGGCACGAGTGGCACTGGGGAGGGGGGCACGAGTGGCACTGGGGAGGGGGGCACGAGTGGCACTGGGGAGGGGGGCACGAGTGGCACTGGGGAGGGGGGCACGAGTGGCACTGGGGAGGGGGGCACGAGTGGCACTGGGGAGGGGGGGCACGAGTGGCACTGGGGAGGGGGGCACAAGTGGCACTGGGGAGGGGGGCACAAGTGGCACTGGGGAGGGGGGCACGAGTGGCACTGGGGAGGGGGGGCACGAGTGGCACTGGGGAGGGGGGGCACGAGTGGCACTGGGGAGGGGGGGCACAAGTGGCACTGGGGAGGGGGGGCACAGTGTCATGAGGACAGTGATACGTGTATGTCACAAACATGTGCCACAAGTCATGACTCATTGTAGGTGGGGGAGGGGGGGGAGAGGCCCCCAGGTCACACCTGTCGCCACCACCACCCAGGGGGAGGGGGGAGAGGCCCCCAGGTCACCACCATCACCCAGGGGAAGGGGGAGCAGCCCCCCAGGTCACCACCATCACCCAGGGGAACGGGGAGCAGCCCCCAGGTCACCACCATCACCCAGGGGAAGGGGGAGCAGCCCCCAGGTCACCACCATCACCCAGGGGAAGGGGGAGCAGCCCCCAGGTCACCACCATCACCCAGGGGAAGGGGGAGCAGCCCCCAGGTCACCACCATCACCCAGGGGAAGGGGGAGCAGCCCCCCAGGTCACCATCATCACCCAGGGGAAGGGGGGAGCAGCCCCAGGTCACCACCATCACCCAGGGGAAGGGGGAGCAGCCCCCCAGGTCACCACCATCACCCAGGGGAAGGGAGAGCAGCCCCCCAGGTCACCACCATCACCCACAGGGTGGTGACGGGGGAGGCCACGAAAACACTCACCTCAAACACCTTCAGCAGAAACTGGACGTATTTCTGGCGCAGCCCCAGCGACTTGCCGAGGCTGGCCAGCACCAGCACCGTCACCAGGACCACCAGGAAGGGCGTGAGGAGCACAGTGAGGGCGAGCGTGGCGAGGGCGTCCAGGAGCGCCATGGCGTGTGGACGTGTGTGTGGCGAGGGTCTCACTGCTCGCCTCTTGCTCCTCACACCTCCCACCACCACCTGCTGCCTCCGCTAACCTTCACCACTAACGCTAACTCCTCTCTCAACAAGGCTAACTCCTCTTTAAACACCGCTAACTCCTCTCTAAACAACGCTAACTCCTCTTTAAACACCGCTAGCTCCTCTCTAAACAACGCTAACTCCTCTTTAAACACCGCTTACTCCTCTCTAAACAACGCTAACTCCTCTTTAAACACCGCTAACTCCTCTCTAAACAACGCTAACTCCTCTCTAAACAACGCTAACTTCTCTCTAAACAACGCGAACTCCTCTCTAAACAACGCTAACTCCTCTCTAAACATCGTTAACTCCTCTCTAAACAACGCTAACTCCTCTCTAAACAACGCTAACTCCTCTCTAAACAACGCTAACTCTTCTATAAACATCGCTAACTCCTCTCTAAACAACGCTAACTTTTCTCTAAACAACGCTAACTCCTCTCTAAACAACGCTAACTTTTCTCTAAACAACGCTAACTCCTCTCTAAATATCGCTAACTCCTCTCTAAACATCGCTAACTCCTCTCTCAACATCGTTAATTCCTTTCAAAACATCGCTAACTCCTCTCTGAACATCGCTAACTCCTCTCTAAACATCACTAACTCCTCTCTAAACATCGCTAACTCCTCTCTAAACATCATTAACTCCTCTCTAACATCTCTCTAAACATCGCTAACTCCTCTCTAAACATCGCTAACTCCTCTAAACATTTTATTTATATTTATTTTATTTATTTATATACAAGAAGGTTTAACTCCTCTTTTTCTTCTATCTTCTAGTTTTGGCATATTTAATGCCTCTAACCTCTCCTCATAGCTCTTGCCCTTCAGTTCTGAGAGCCACTTAGTAGCATGTCTTTGCACCTTTTCCAGTTTGTTGATGTTCTTAAGATATGGGCACCACACAACCGCTGCATATTCCAGCTTTGGTCTAACAAAAGTAATGAACAATTTATTTAGTATTTCGCCATCCATGTATTTAAAATCAATTCTGAAGTTAGAAAGCGTGACATAGGCTCCTCGCACAACATTCTTTAAGTGGTCCTCAGGTTCAAGTTCAAGTTCAAGTATGTTTATTGAGACAAGAATGAAATACATCTCAAAGTGATAGAGTAGCTTAGGCTATTTCTACCCCCCAGGGTCCTCAGGTGATAGTTTTCTATCTAGAACCACCCCTAGATCTCTTCTTTATCAAAAGTCTTTAAAGATTTTCCACATAATTTATAGGTTGTGTGGGGTCTATGGTCTCCTATTCCATATTCCATAACATGGCATTTATTTACATTAAATTCCATTTGCCATGCAAGTGGTGCTCCATATTCTTATTTTGTCCAGGTCTTCTTGAAGGACATTACAATCATCTAAGTTACTTATCCTTCCTATTATCTTAGCATCATCAGCAAACATGTTCATATAATTCTGTATTCCATCTGGTAGATCGTTTATATAGACAATGAACATTACCGGTGCAAAAACTGAACCCTGTGGTACTCCACTTGTGACATTTCTCCAGTCCGATATATACTTCCTCTTATTACTGCCCTCATTTTTCTATCAGCCAGAAAATTTTTCATCCATGTTAGTAACTTACCTGTCATCCCTCCAATGTGTTCCAGTTTCCAGAACAACCTCTTATGTGGAACTCTGTCGAAAGCCTTTTTTAGGCCCAGATAGATGCAGTCAACCCAACCATCTCTTTCCTGTAAAATCTCTGTGGCTCGATCATAGAAACTGAGTAAATTCGATACACAGGATCTTCCAGAACGAAAATCATATTGTCTGATATTATATCGTTTCTCTCTAGGCGTTCTACCCATTTAGTTTTAATTATTTAATTGAGGGTGTCTTCCCTGCTGCCTGTGTGAGTGTGTGTGTGTGTGAAAATTAGGATTAAGGACTTACCCAAAACGCTATGCGTGCTATATAGTGGCTGTACAAGAATGTAAGAACTCTTGTATATATATATATAAATATAAAAAATAAAATAGTTTAGTTTGTCAAAGCAACACAAGTAAAAATAGTTTTCCGGTTTGTACAACTCAATAACCATCTTCACTACTCACTATCTTCTCCAATGTAACCTTCTTTACTTACTCTTGACCAATGTAACCCAAAATGAATTAAATTTATTGTGTTCGAGTTAATCATGAAAATGCGTGGTAAACTCAATGGAAAACATTAGCTTTTATGTATTCATTTATTTATCATTTCAGACTTAATGAAAATAGCACGGGGGGGGGGGTTACAGGCTGATATTTCTTAAAATATTTGACTTGAGCCGGCCACAACCCGCCTATGTCTGCCCTGTACCTAGACCACTTTCCCTGCACAGTAGGATGAGTCTAGCCAAGCTTACAGTAAATAAAGACAATAATAAACATAATTTGTGGTCTTGGATTATTAAATAGTATTCTAAAGTGTTATTAAAAACTCTTAAATGAATGTGAAGAAAGTAACATTGTAACACAATATAGACTTCACTATAACAAGAGTACTCTTAAGAAACAAGAAACACAACATTCCTTATCAACACTTGATCACAACTATATATATCATGCTCGAGCCAGTAGTCCTTATCTACACACACACACAATGATGTGGTGGAGGCTGACTCCATACACAGTTTCAAGTGTAGATATAATAGAGCCCAGTAGGCTCAGGAATCTGTACACCATTTGATTGACATTTGACAGGAGGGACCAAAGAGCCAGAGCTCAACCCCCGCAAGCACAAATAGGAGAGTATACACACACACACACACCTAGTTAAACACAAGACAAAGTTAGAGAAGATTCAGAGGTATGCCACTAGAGTCGTCCCGGAACCGAGAGGTATGAGCTACGAGGAAAGGCTAAAGGAGCTGAAACTCACGTTCCTGGAAAACAGAAGAGTAAGGGAAGACATGATAACCACCTACAAAATCCTCAGGTGAATTGACAGGGTGGACAAAGACAAACTCTTTATAGCACGGGTGGAACACGAACAAGGGGACACAGGTGGAAACTGAGTACCCAGATGAGCCACAGGGATGTTAGAAAGAACTTTTTTAGTGTCAGAGTAATTCACAAATAGAATGCATTAAGCAGTGATGTGGTGGAGGCTGACTCCATACACAGTTTCAAATGTAAATATGATAGAGCCCAATAGGGTCAGGAATCTGTACGTACACCAGTTGATTGACAGTTGAGAGGTGAGACCAAAGAGCCAGAGCTCAACCCCCGCAAGTACAACTAGGTGAGTACAATCTTGTAAAGCCACTAGTACACGCAGCGTTTCAGGCAGGTCCTTAATCTAACAGATAATTTTAAGTAGGTAAATTCTAGCAAAATTTATAAAATGATAACAGGTACATTGCAAGAAAAAACGAGAGATTAGTAGGTATATTAAAGCACATCGGTAGATAGCACTGATAGCTTGATTGGTAATTTAACAAACATTAATAAGTACAATACAGCATATTGATTGCACGTCATATAAGATGACAGCAATGATCACAATGGTAAAGTTGTTTGGCTTAGGTACTTAAAGGTTTGGGGATTGGGTGGCACTAGATACAGTGCAATTTTAAAGCACAAGGTAGGACACTATGAAGATGAAATTAGGTACTTTTTGGTTTTGAATGAGGCAAAAGTTGGACAGCTTTTCAATTCATTAGGGAGTGAGTTCCATAGACATAGTATATCAAATATATACTCGTTACGCCTTAAAATGCACGTGTAAAACTACAAGGTGTAAACCTACACCTTGGACACGATATCTAAGACTTACATTAATGGGTGCATGATACAAGTGGCACAATATGCCAATGTGGCGTTGGTTTGACGTTGAAGCAACGTTGATGACGTCACTATTGGAAACTTTTGTCGGGAGTGGGCGGGGCCTAGCTCAGCGCAGCACTGCCAGACGCAAGTAGATTATAATAATAATAATAATAATAATAATAATAATAATAATCTTTATTTAGGTAAGGTACATACATAAAGAGATTTACATAAAGAGATTATTTGAAACATAAAATGTCTATCATCATCACTGTCAGCCGAGCTGTACGAGTCACGAATAAAATTAGAATAAAAGTTGGCTATTTGAGCTGTCAACAACTGGCTTTCGAATACAATTTGTAATTTTAAATGAATAATTTCGAAAATTCTCGTTAAATTTAGTCTAGCACGCATTTCTTCGAGAATTTATTTATAGATGCAATTCATTTCCATCTAACAGATAATGTACATATATAATCTTTATTTAAATAGAGAGGAAAAGGTACAATAGGAATTAGCAGTATATTTATGTGTGAAGAGAGTGGAGACTTAGAGCTTTTATGCAGCCAGTTACAGTCCCGCTCCTGTACCAGGTAAGTCCATTACGGGCTCACCACAGCCCGTGCTACTTGCCCCGCTCCTGTGCCAGGTAAGTCCACTACGGGCTCACCATAGTCCGTGCTACTGGCAACTTTTTGTTCCCAGTAGGTGAATCTATGACATGGTATCCGGCACCACTAGGCTGCTGCGGCCTTGGCCTCGCGCCTTGCTAAGCCACTTTGAGCTTTATTACTCCTGGTCTTAAGATAGTCTATTAACACTGGTGTGTTGTGGAGCGCACTCAGAGAGACAGCGCTGGCACTCTCTAATTAACCAGGTCAAGCAATGATAGGAGTAAATGAACAAATCCAATTTGTTCATTTAGAGGTTGAAGAGGTAGAACGGCCTATTGACATAGCTCGAGTGCATGGGAGAGTTGTGTAAAACCCTGGTTTGTGTCTCGGAGAGGCTATATAGGATCCAAGTAGGTTAGGTACAACTTCTGGTTTCAACTCTTTTGACCATGTCGTAGCTCAGTTAAGGCGGCGTGGGTTTATTATGTACCCCATACCCCATGGGTATGGGGTACATAATAAACCCCATACCCCATGGGTATGGGGTGCATAATTTATTATGCACCCCATATTGGGTATGGGGTGCATAATAAATGAACTAAACTAACTGTAGGAAGAACAGATAAAAAAATCATTTATAAAATATTTATTAACCAAAACATAACAAATTTAAAAAATGACTATATAATTCATGTTCAAAAAAAATACATATGGTACTGTATATTTTTATACCAAATAATTTACAGCAAAACATGACTTGATATTCCAGCATTAAGGTGAACAAACACTATCAAATAAGATCATTTTACTGTTACTGGTATATGCATTATCTGTAGGAAATTATCTATTTTAATACACTGTACTGAACTGTAATAATAGTACAGCATTTTCCTATGTACTATATATGATGCTATATTATTATTATTATAGGATTTGGTCCACATACAAAGCATTAAAACCAGAGATTATTTAGCACTGCATTTTCTATATATTGAGCAGAGTAGTTCAAGCGTATATTCTAAATAGCTTATTTACATATGACTTTTTAAAGAATTATGGTATTTATATTTTTTCATACATGTAAGCCAATCTATAGCCTCGATGCCTCATGCCTTCCCAGAAATCCTCATCGGGAGGGGGGGAGGGGGTGATGCTACAGTAGAAATTTCTCTCTGTGGCCATAACTATTTGAAGCCCCATCCCTCTCCCTCACCATTTTCTTTGAAACACTTGACAGCAATACAGTACACTTTCCTACACTTGTTCCTACTCCTCATGCTTCGGGTAATTCAAATTCTTAGCATATCTTATGACAGATTTTCACAATACACCAAATTACACAATTTAAAAACTTCTTTATAACTGAGGTTTCATTTGCACTAATCTAGTAGCATGTGAGAAATGCAAATACTTTTAAGTTCATGTTGGTTGTAAATTTGTTTACAATGTTTAGAATCTAGTTTCCACACACTAAGTCCCTTAATCTTCTCATTGGCTCTTCTTTCATATTCCTATTCATACAATTAATATAATAGGAAAATTAAATGATCCTATGTGTAATTTTAGTAAACTTTGAAATCACTAAAGCATATCAGGGCAATTTTATTAGGTATTATTATTGCAATTTTCATCTCTATCACAGCTTACTAATTCAAACCCTGTCCAGTTTAATTTTTGCCTCCTGCAGTGCAGATCATCAAAACAAACGGTAGCCTGTGTAAATTTCTACTTTAAACTCAAATCATAGTATCTTAACCACTCTCACAAGAAAACAATAATGTAGTGCTGTATTAACTAAAGTAAAATAGTTATACTAACTTATGCCCTCAACTCATGCTGAGGAAGCAAGTAATGATAAAATAAGTGAACAGCCAGTACTGTACAGCAATACAGCACTACACTATTCAGGTTACAGGTAAAAGTGAAACATGTACTGAATATATTGCTGAAGATACCAGTACATGAGCTATATAAAATAGCTTGGATTCACTGATGATATCTCATTCAATAATGATACCTAATGATATCTGATTTAAAGGGATCAATGAGAAACAAAATTACCATTAATCTTGTAAATCTTGCCAATCAATGTAAGGTGTTACCAGGTGAAACAAAGCTTCAACAAGTGTGCTTCCTAGTACATACAGTTTGATAGAGGTTTCTCCTCCCATTGATTGTGTGAGTGGTGCTGTGGAGTGAGGCGTACTGGTGGCAATTTACTGATTGAAAGGCAGTTTTGACCAATGTCACTTGCAAGTTAGGCATGGTAAGAGCATTTGGTCTTCAGTGAATGTTACAGAATACAGTATATATGAATTGATAAATGTATGATGCAACAAGCTGTAATTGCATTGCTTACAAAGGATCAAAACCATTCATATTACACATCTCAAGCAAAGATGTTGTGCTTCTATAGTAGATGCAGTGACTTCATGAGTTTGGAAAACAAATTGTTGGTGTTAATGGTCCTAAGTATGGAAAGATATTTTCAATAGGCATTCACAACATGATGAGGAACAAGGTCTAAATCTGCTTAATATTAATTTACTTTAGTAGCATATAATCTTGTCAAACAAATTTTATAATATTCACGCACAATGATAACCTACTTCTAATTACTACTTCATCCTAATGCAAATCTATTATAAATTTATTGTACACACTAAGATCACAATATAAAGTTATTGGCAATAACAATACTGTATATATTTCACACACATCTTCTGCAAACCAAGCATTTTTACAATACCACACTGCATAAATATATATATACAGTACATCTTAATATGACACATTATATTCCAATATGTATATAAAACACCCATTCACTGGCTTCTAAAAATTCATATTAAAGTATCAGAGCGATTGAATCCCATTACCAGGGCATAACTAAATCAGCTAACTAAACACACCATGAAAGTTTATACAACATTTTGCTTCAAGAAAGCATAAGCACCTTTTGCAGCTAAAAAATATTATATGAGAATATTATACGAGAATTCAAGTTATATCAAATTGAAACTATTTACTAAATAAATTAAGATTGTAACTGTGTAAAGTGAACTAAGAAAAACATGATGTCAACAATACAAATGTTGAGGCAAGTTCATATAATAGTCTATACACTTCAACATTTTCAAATCAAAACCTTATAATATTTATGAATGGAATGATGCACTAAATATTAAACTAGACCACGAAGTAGAATTTATATGGATCTCCTTCATTCCCTATACAATTTAAAACTGCAACCTATAATTTTTAATGATAATCCATGATAATGATTGACACCATCTAATGCAAGAGTGCTGGTTGACACCTTCCAACTGTGGGGTAGTGATTGATACCATCCATCTCTGGGGTACTGGTTGACACCTTCCAACTGATCGACACCATCAACTTAGGGGTAAAAGAGTAAATAAGGTTCATTCTGATGCGACCCATGTTACAACTATTTTAACACCACCCATATTACACAGGATATTATAACCCCATCTTATGGGGGTTGTAAAATACAATTATTACAGCCTTAGGGGTTACAAAATATTAGCAACCGTTACAATGGTAGAAGCAGTTGTTACACCATTCTGACATCACCCATATTACAACCATTCTGACATCACCCATATTACAACCATTCTGACATCACCCATATTACAACCATTCTGACATCACCCATATTACAACCATTCTGACATCACCCATATTACAACCATTCTGACATCACCCATATTACAACCATTCTGACATCACCCATATTACAGCCATTCTGACATCACCCATATTACAACCATTCTGACATCACCCATATTACAACCATTCTGACATCACCCATATTACAACCATTCTGACATCACCCATATTACAATAATCTAATACCACCCATATTACTAGCATTTTGCTTATTGAGGTTAAATTTAAAACATTTTCTGTGGTATGCATGTATCAATCAAATACAACAAAAAGCCACAGAAATTCTGAATGGGTGACCTCAAACATATATTGCTGCTAAATACTGGAAAGAAGATATAATATGTATAGTTCACAACTGTTATATCATGTGAATCTCTTACAACAGATATAAAGTACTGTATTACAGTATATTGTCAAGTAAGAACTCAAACTTTTCAAAAGAAAGATTATAAGTGTGTGACAAACTCGCAAAGAGAGGATTGCCACCTCTGACTGAATTTTAAGCTTAACCACATGTATATAGCACTTATGCTCAACTCTGTACACCCACATGTACATAGAATTTGTGCTTAGCTCTGTACACCCACAAACTGTATGTATGTATGTACATAAAACTTATACTCTACTTACCCCCACGTGTACATAGATCGTATACTCGACTTACCCCCACATGTACAGAGAACGTAAACTTGACTTACATGTGGGGGACATGTACATCGAACTTATACCTGACTTACCACCCACATGTGCATCCAACTTATACTTGAGCCTGTACAACCATATGTATGTAGCACTTATCCTCAACTGCGTATAACCATATGTATATAACACATACGTTTGTCTCTATACAACCACACGTATATACAGCCCATCTTCCTATTTTGGTAGTATTTATAGTAACAATGAGGACCATAGTATACATATACCGACATACACTAAAATTAGAAAGTAGAAATTGGCACTATTGAGTTGGACAAACTGGAAAAGTATTTTCTACTTATGTCGCAAAGACAAACTAAACTAACCTAACCTTTCTAGGCCTAATACATGATATCTGAGGCCTAATATAGTGAATGTGTATGCTATACTAGGCCTAGGAATATTTAAATATGTTTTTTAGCTTCATTTTTTTCCGACTCTATAAAGTGAATAATACAAAGTTCTACTATCTAACTGCTTAGAATGGCAATCTTTGTATTATGGTGCATATAGTTACAAAACCTACTATCCAAACAGGAGAATAGGTTGGTGTATACTGTACCAAGTATAGTCTCAACTCCATATGAATATTTTAATATTAAGAAATTAATGTGTAAATATTTGCTACAGTACATACAATAGTACAACTATTGTATGAAACAGTACATCTGTTTCCCATCAACACTCTTTATAAACAAATAAAATACATGATCAGTACATTTAAATATACTGTTGTATTGAACAGTAAATATCATGTAAATAAATATGTATGCAAATGTACATAAACAGTACAGTACTGTACTGTATATGTACATTTAAATTCTTTATAATTTAATAAATTAAGTACATTGGGATATCGTGTGGAACAATCAAGTTCCTGCACATTGTACTCACACCCCCGAAAGTATAGTACTCACCAACCCCAAAAGCTTAAGACGTTATCCTTTCCTTAACTGGTATCAAGTGCTATTTGAAAAGGTACACACAAATATGACTGTACCAAGATTGAGACTAAGCTAACGTTGGTTGTCTTGGAGGTGTATATAAGAAGGCATGTATAACAGATAACTTCATGTGGTATGTTGTAGCAAAGTCAGGCAATAATACTTCTATAACAAATGTAATATTAACCTGGTAATATGCCAATCTTCAGTTAGTTTCTCTAAAATTGCAAAATAATTTGTTAATGTTTTCAATGGCTATTGTATATTACTGTAAAACTTTCTAACTTCTAATTTTGAGTAGGAAGAAAAAAAGATGGCTTGTTAAATACTCAACTAAAGTTCTCACATAAATTATTTTATTATTTTTAAATACTTTTTATATGCAATTACTTTGTCTCAAATGTATTTCTGAAACTTGCAAATCAAGTAAATAATCAAATGTTAGTTCAATGTCAAATTATTATCTGCTGGACCAAAGGTGAAGATAATTGCCCCAACCAGCTTGGCTGCCTCCGTCTCCATCGTTACCTGAAACATGAAGCAACAAGAGCATTAAACCCTAAACACTGTTAGATTTTAATCAAGCAAGTCAGGAAAGATTCTTCTATGTTTACAGTTCATTTGAGTACATCTACAACTATAAAGTCTTCTGCAAAGAAATAGAATGCTATTTTGAAAGGGGAAAAATGCATAATTAACAAAGAATTAAGTATAAATTAAAAACTTCCTTTCTGAGCTTTCTGATTAGGCTACTGTTGCTCACTTAGGCAATACTGAATGTCCCAGAAATACTGGGACATCCCAGTTCAGTACAATGTCCTGGCTGTGGTCTTTGCCAGAGCCAGTGACATTGTACAGAACAATATCCAATACAATCTTCACATTGCCAACTCTGTGAAGATTTTTTTAAACTGACCTTGTTTTGCTATACTGTATATAGGAAGTGGGAGACCCTGGAACA
The DNA here is from genome assembly GCF_040958095.1 of Procambarus clarkii. Classification (NCBI taxonomy): domain Eukaryota; kingdom Metazoa; phylum Arthropoda; class Malacostraca; order Decapoda; family Cambaridae; genus Procambarus; species Procambarus clarkii. Next base: position 21,764,230 of record NC_091193.1, read on the forward strand.
TTCTCAAGTATCTTTTAGTGCTTACGAGGTGTGGGTGTATGTCGGTACTGCATACTTCAGTAATGGTGTCACAGACTATGATGACCAAACCACACACGAGAAGATGAGGACACGATGACGTTTTGGTCCATCCAGGACCATTATTAAGTTGATTGTAATAATGGTCCAGGATGGACCAAAATGTCGTCGTCTCCTCATCTTATGGTGTGTTGTTTGATCGTCATATCTTCAGTCATGTTGACCAGACCACACTAGAAGGTGAAGGGACGACCCTTCACCTTCGTCCCTTCACCTTCTAGTGCGAGGTCTGGTCAATATACTTCAGCCACGTTATTGTGACTCATCATCTGCATATCTTCAGCCATGTTATTGTGACAGACTATGTATATGTTCATAAAAGCTTCCTTTAGATTTTTATATGCTTTTTTCATGAATGCCAACTTCCCATATATCACTGATGTTATCTTGTTTAGGTGTACCTCTGATGTTAGTGTTTGAATAATATAAATTCCAAAGCCTCTCCTCTTCATTTCTTGTAGTCACCTTCCCTGGTGATTACCTGGTCTATTGTGCCCCAGTAACCATTGTTTGTTATAAGCACATGCCTTAATAATATGCTAGCATGTAGCCTTCTCTTTTTCTTACAAGTAATCTTGTTAGTCTTGAAGGGCAACACTTCATACAAAAAACTGCTGTGCAGAAATGTAAAATTGTCAATATGACTGTCTTTTCAAAGAATGGCTGTGAACTCCATTTTGAATCATTTAGCCATGCTAAGAATTATCCACAAATTTTTCTGACAACCTTGTTAAAAGTTTACATAAATAATAAAGACTATTTTTAACTAATTAATAAATTTTCAAATGTAGTTTGATTGACAACAAAATTTACAAAGAGCTCACCAAGAGCCAGGAGTTCAAGCTGAGAAGTTTCTGTTGGTGAGAGTTGCAGAACAGTCTTCAAAACTGGCACCAAATGCTTCCTTTCTTCACCGTTCTTCAGCACTAGAAACTAAAAATCATTAAGTCTATTAAAATATGTGAATTCAAATGAATGAACAACATAACTATTCAGGAGAATATCATGAATAGGATAAAATTATTTTGACTAAGAAAGGCCAAGATTTCTACTAAGTTCGATAAGATCTAAATATTATGCATTACACAGACACAAGGATAATGTAGACCAGTAAGTGTCAAAAAGAATACAGAGACTCTCAGTGAGAGAAAGAAGAAGATGTGGAGAGAGAACAAATGGATCTCCCAAGAATCAACTCTCAGACAATTGTTTATACATTATATACTAACCTACCTAGATGTTGGGAAACATCAACATGAGATTAGACTTTCTTTGTAGAAAACAAAAATTGCTAAAAGCAACAGAACTGGTACAAGAAATGATTTCACAGATTCAGTTCAAACTAATGTTCTGGAGTACAGGAAATAGGTGTAGAGGAAAGAAGGCCAGTGGTATTGTATTTTCAAGTGGAAAGGACCTAAGGTGGATTGAATGATTAATTAACACTGTAAATCATTTTTGTTGCAATAATAAGATCATTTATACCTTATAAACACAATATTCAACTCAGTTTTGGGTAAGTTTACAATTTCAGCTCAATACCCCAAATGGAAAATTTAAACTTAAAGGAACAGAACTCTATTTGTGGCTAGTCTGGGCCCCTCAGTAACTTCCCGAGTTACTCACAGAGCACGGGGAAAGAAGTGTGCCCTTGAACCGGAAGAAGGGTAGAAGACAAAAACATCAAGAGCTCCATGAAAGCAGCCAAGAGCAAAAGAAAAAAAGAATTCTGGAAGGAAAGAAGCAAATAGGGTGTCAGTCAAACAAGGTTGATGACAGCAACAGCCAGTGAACTATCACCCAAACAGCAGGCCGAGATAAATCAGAAATGACCAGCCAAGAATCAAGTGGTAAATTAGAGGAGCCCACCAAAGAAACATAAGCCACTGGGACATAACTCAGAAAGTAGAAAGTGAAGTTTATTGCAGACGTCACATATCCAATAATGAATAAAGAACCCCAAAGGGATAACAAAAACAAAGAAAACTCAAGAGAAGAAAACCCAGAAAAAGTCTGGAAGACACAGCAGGGCCACATACCTTCAAGGATGCACCCAAAAAGACATCCCGGTATAATGTGTCTACTGCCAATACGGTAAAGCTAACAGAAAGAAGCCAGCAACTAGATGCCAAAACTGATCACCAAAGAGAACCAGAGAGGTGCAAAAGTCAGAGTGATCAACACCCCAAAATTCTGACCGAGGAAAAGATGCCCCTCCTAAATAGTCTCACAAAGAGAAAACTCATGGAAAAACCCACTGCTAGGAAGGAATAATCCAACTGAAGATTGTAGTCCAGATGCCACCACCAAAACCAAGAGAGGAGATAGCCAACAACACAGTCAGCTTGTGCAACCCACAACAGAACATAGAAAGGCGTCAAATGGACCCCAGATAAAGCCGGGAACAACCACCTAGCAAACCAGGAAATCACAGATGACAGTAGATGATCAGGAAATGCATTGGAAGTTCGAAGATCAAAGATCCAAGAAGGTCGACTAGTCCTGTACTACTCAAACCCAGGTACATAAATGGCCAAAGTAGCACTTTGCCTACCAGCCTACCAGCCTACCAGCAGGAACGCAAATGAATAGTGGAACAAACCCTCAGAATAAATAATGGGACAAACCACTGGGTTGGTGCAGAATGCTAATCTACCCTGAATGTTACTAGTTCAATCGAAAGGAGAGTAGGAACAATAGAGTGGGACAGCTCAGAAAAATTAACGAAGAACTTGTCTTGAACCGAGTGCAATGTGGCTCTCATTATTATGGATATCATGATTTTTACCATCGTTGATTTGAATATTGTAAAGCAGATTAAATTCATAATTTTCAAACTGATTTACAATAAAATTTGATGCAGCTACCGACCTTTAATATTACATTTTTCATGTACTCCATGTTTTCCATGTGTTTTTCACGAAGCTCATTTCTTACGGATCTTCGAATTTCTTCTTTAAGAGCATCTGAAAGCTGAGCCAACTTAGCATTCTCTGCTTCTGACTCGTGCAAGAGTGTTGTCAGCTGCTGGATTCGCATTTCGCCAGCATTCAACTGAAAATTTTACATAAATGTATTCTTGAGTTAATCAAGCAGATGATGAGTGTCTAAAAGTATGGAAGTGAGCTATTTGCAAATATTGAAACTTACAGAAAATATGACAAGATTGTAATGTTAGTGGACAAAGCATTGCATCAACTTCCCAACTATTAACAAAACTGAGTGAACAGTATATGTGTAGCAGTCCCTGGTTACTAATAAGATAAAATGACACATAATATGGGGAAGAGAATCAGGCACATAGACAGGGCAACACTATAGGTTCATCACCATGGGCAACAATAAAACATACCCTCGTGTCCCAACTCACCCACTGAGTTGTAAAATTGTTATACAGTATTCTCAAAACTATATGCACAGAATTAAAAGTTGTACAAGTTTTGAAGTCTTTTCTTCTGCAATAACTCTTGCTGAGATTCAGGCCAGTGGTACATGAAGATCTTACTACATGTTTGTAGTTAGGCATCTACCTAGGGTGTCCTGCCTTCTCAGTCAGCATGTGGTTTTTGGCTTACTAAGCCTGACCTAAGCCTAAGACATATCAGCCTAAGCCTTATATGTACCCAGCCCTCTCTTTATGCAGAAAATTTCTTTCTTCGGGAATAATATCCCACCTGCAGCCCTCGTCTTGGCGATGGTATGAGGTGTCTTGGTGGTCTTTTCACAATTTCCTTTCCTCGTATCATGCGGGGCTGGCAGAGCCGATCCAGCTTGCATTCCTTAAGCTTTCTTGTTTTTTGTTTCACCTCCGGCCTGCTCATGCGCCGCCTGAGTCGTCCTGGTCCTTGGACAGGGTGCTCTCTTCTCTCTCTCTTCTCCTCAGTTTATGGTGGCCCTTTCGGTTCAAGATTGCTTCCAGAAGGCTCTGTTTCTGTTGGCATTGGCCTCTGGGGGTCGGGTCGGGGAGCTTCATGCTCTCCTCCGGCACAGAGGTTTGATCCTGGTGGACGTTTTGTTTGGTTGCAGCCATCTCCTTTTCTGGTGAAGAACGAGATGGCAGGCTTCCGGAGGGGTTCGTGGGTTTTTGATGCTTGGTTGGTCAGGCCGGGGGTGCATCATGTGTTGTGTCCGGTTGCAGCTCTGTGCCGTTACCTGTGCACCTTGGCCGCTGGGGCCGTGGTCGCACTTTGGGTTTATTTGATTTCTATTTTCCCTGTTCTAGGGCTCGGGTTTCTCAGATCGTCTGCAGGATTATTAAGTCTAGCCAGCCTGCAGTCTACCCTCGTGTCCATGACGTTCATCAGTATGCTGCCTTGACTGCCGTGTTTGGCAACATGTCATGAGCTGACATTTGGGTGCGGGGGTTTTGGAGGCCGAACAGGGTCCTGGCCGCCCGTTATTTGGTAAATATTCCTGGTCCCAGTCGTTTATGTGTAGCTTTGGGTTGCAGTTTGCAGCCATTTGTCTCTTCTTCAAATTGATCTACGCGGTGCAGCCGCCTCCCGATTAAGTCCCTCTTTTACTTATCTTTGGTTGAACAAATCTTTGGTTATGTAGCTCCAGGGAGCCGAAGGGGCTACCCACAGAAAGTCAGTGTTGAATGTAACGAAACGCCATTTTCTGGGCGAGCCCATAGGATCCTTGACACCCCTTCCTCCCTCCCACCGGTCAGCAGTTTCGTTTTTGATGCTCAGCCTCTGAACTGAGGTGTGAGTAGCCGGCATGTAGGTCCGGGGCTCCCCCTCCCCATTTTTGGAGGAGAAGGGCTGTGCAGACAAGTGGTGCGGCAGCAGTGAGTGAAGATTGCTTGTTTGCTCGTTTCCTTTGTTTTCCTTTGAGGAGTTCTGTTTCTCTGTTCAGTTTTGTTTTTGCTTGCAAATTCCTACTATGTGGGGTTTGTTTTGAGATGCCTACTTTTCTGGGTGACTAACCCCAGTCAATGGCAGACAAGGAATACCCCAAATACGAGAGGGGTCTCCTTAAGCCATTGCTCCCTGTGCCTCTCTGAAGGGGGCCAGGTTCTGGCTCTGGTCCCCGGTAGGCAGGATTTCACTGACTGAAGTTCCAGACTAATATAGACCCCATCAGTCCTATAGCTCCAGATAGTCGAAGGAGCTCCCCACAAAAAAGGTGACTGTCACCCTGAGACAAGGTCACAGAACAACCTTCAAACTCGCACGAGGCGAGCTGGAACTCAGAAGTAGCATCCATTAGTCTACTGAGCCCTGATGGGGTTTTCCAGGGACCATAGGCTGACTGCTATGGGATGCCCAGGCAAGGTACAGCAAAGCCGGTTAAACTCAAATAACAAATAAAAGGGGATGAACTAAAAACTGAACCCCTGCAACGTGTACAATCATGGGGGCCTAGAGGAGGGCCACCAAAATACCTGAGGGTTAATGTAAGAGAATGGTGGTGGTGGTTAAATGATTGTCAGTGTAGAATTGTTACAATATGATCATTTGAACTTTTTTGAAGCAGGGTAAAGATGTGCATTCAATTTCTAGCTAGACTGTTCTAGAGTGATTATGTTTGGTTGAGTTGACTATTAGGAGTTTGCCTTAGATAAGTCCTTAATGTCTCATATGTATTGGCCACTGGTCTAATTTTATAACTGTCATCTTTGTGTGCAACTCTAGTCTTGCCCCCACGATTATTGTGTTTTGTGGGAGTAAGGCAAGGCAGGATTTTCTTATGTATTGTGGAGTTACTCATTCCAAATGTAACTCCTTTACAGGTTTTAGGCCTGCCTAGAGTGTCTTGTTTCTGAGCTTTTATTCCTGTTCCAGGGAGATATTGAGCATAGAGTAAATGTCAACAGGCAGTGCCAGGGCATTTTTCATGGGAGTAATACTGTGATTAACTAATAAAAATACTGTGTAAACTAAAAAGAATACATATGTTTCTTTGTGTCCAGTGTGGAGTATCACCTCATACCCTTAGATATATTAAATTTGGAAGCAACTTTCCTGGGGGCCGGGCCATGATTCACCCTGCCTGGAGGACTTGCAATGCAGGGTTGTAAGGCAGCCCCAGAGCACAGTAGAGTGGTAAGTTGAATTTGGGTTAACCACCCAAAGTATCACAGCCCCGTGACACTACTCTACCATCACAATCAAGAAGAATGTGATAGTTGGGGGGAAAATTGGGTGTTGGTGTAGGTGTTGCTGTCTGGTGGGGAAAACATAAGTTGATGTGATTGCTACTTGGCAAAGCTGCTAATGTTAAGCAGAAAAAAATGTTAGAAAAAACCAGAGTTGAAAATAATGAAAAACCATTTTCTGGACAAGCCCCAGAGGCTCCCTGAAGCTATTCAAATTGACATGTGCCATATTAGTTTGGAGTCATCAGTCACAGAAGTTCTGTGCCTACCAGAAACAATGAAACAGCACCTGGTCCCCTCAGAGAGACGCATGGAGCAATGGCCTTATGAGCACTCTACATTTAGAGTATGTCATGTCTGCCATCAACTAAGGAGGGCACCCAGAAAGATAGGCAAAATGATACAAACCCCCAATTGGTAAAAATTGCAACCAATGTCTGAACAGAGCCAAAGAACCTACCCTCCCCCCCCCCCCCCCGCCCCAAAGAAAACAAACAAGCAAATCGTAATCCAACTAGTACGCCCACTCCTTAGTGCCTCTCCCCTCCCTTTCATGGGGGAAGGGGGAGCCTGCTCAGACGAGCCGGCGGCTCACCCTTCCAGTTCGTAGTGATGAAAAACCGCCGACCTGAGGGAGGGAGGGAGGGAGGATGTCAGGGAGCCTCTGGGACTCGCCCAGAAAACCAGCGTTGAATGTAATAAAACGCCATTTTCTGGGTGAGCCCTGGAGGTTCCCTGGAGGTTCCCTGGAGCTATCGGGCTAATGTGTGATATATTAGTAGTGATATATTAATATTAGTAATATGCACAGTAGTGCAAAATAGCTGCCAAAACATAAACAACTTTACTGCTGCAAAACATCCAAACCCAAGATGGATGCGCCCGATGTGAAGGTGCATAATTCATGCCGGCAAATATGGTAAAACCAATGCAGGAGGAGGTGATGAAATCCCCCTCTCCCACCGCAACAACCCCAGCCCAGAAGGTACAGAGACCTAAGCTGGGGCAAACAGAGCCAAAGCGTTCCTAACAGACTCCCCCGAGCCCTGGGAACCCCCCGATAGAGGCCCCTCTTCCATGCCCACCACTCCTGAAGAAAAGGCAGTGTCCAGAGAAAAAGCTTCAAAGAAGGGAGTCTGCTGGGTCGACCCAGAAGCTTTGGCGGAAAAGTCGGACTCGACCACCTCCGCGCCCGAATCGGAAGAGGCAGTCCCTGAAGCTACCCGAGCCTCATCTCAAGCTAAACCCCGCCCCAACTCCAAAATCCTCAGATGTTTGGGAGCCGGAAGCAGGGAGCAAGGATCAGGGCGAACCATGCCCACTAGGGAAGGAAGTAAGGGCACGAATGGAACCAAGGTTGAAGCAACCAACGCCCTCAAATCCTGGTCCCTAAAACCCACGCAGGGCATCTCCAGGGCTTCAAACTAAGCGACCAACCTGGCTTATTGCAACAAAGAAAATCTAGCATGCAACCCAAAACCAGAGCATCCTCCCCATAAACATGGGGAAGGAGGTTGAGCAAAGTAGCTCTTATCAGGCTCAGGTTATCATATGTTTACATTGTTGGTGTAGTTCTTTAGGCTCTTTTGAGGCTGCGAAATGGTTTTTAACTAAGCAGTGGTCATTTTGTTTCGCTGATATTCTGGATGCCTTCCCTTGGTGGTGGCAGACATGAATAAATTTACATTACATTTTTCATTGTATCACTGTTCCTTGCACCTCTCTGAGGGGGGCGGCAGGTTCTGGCTCATGGTCCCCGGTAGGCCAATAAGAACTCTGCAACTGATGGCACATAGTAGTTTAGTACTAAATCAGTATACAGTAGTAACTTCAGGGAGCTACAAGGGGGGTTCCCTCCCACATAGAAAATATAGAAAAATGAACTAGTCAAAACCATAAGGTATTTATACGAATGATACCTAATAGGAACAACTTTTAATATATATACTCCCAATAAATACATACACTTCCTTTACATACAGTTTAAAGAAAAACATTGCTAGATTAGAAAAAGACAATCACTTTTTTGAAAGAGAACATGAAGTTGGCAAAAGATTCCTCTTTAACCACTGTGCTGCGCCAACCGAGAAATCTCGTTCTGAGAGTTGTACTATCTTTTTTTAATTAGGCTATATTTTAATGTTTTTTAATGTTTTCATCACTCTTTGTGTTTTGAAATGAAAATGGTTGAGTTTGGAAACATTTTGACATTAACTTTACCTGAATATTTATAAAAACAACAAAAATATGTCCTTAACAATTGCACTATGAAGTTTTTGCCAAAAACAGGTGCGCAATGCAGGGGTTAAGAATCAGCAATTGCATATGTAGTATAGAAAATTTTTAAAATCATAGTTTTAACTCACGCTAACTTCAAGAACTATGAAAGATATCTAATTCAAAGTTGTGCACAAAACCAAGCAAGCCACAAAACAAATATCTTAATCATCAACAAGATGCTCACCTTTGCCTCAAGCCTAGCCATCTCCTTCCCAGTAGCATCTGTGTTGATGCTGGCAATGCTGACATTGTCATCCTGGGATGTAAGAGGGGAATTTATAAGTTGCTCTAGGGGCGGAGGGCTATAACCCCTTTGTTTACCCGGGGAACGATGAACAGGTTCCACCCACTCTGAGCCCTACGGTTATGTGAAAGACATTCAGTTAATGAAGAAATTTTAAAGTATGCTGTTTTTGTTATAAGTACCTCTGAATTTTGCTTATATAGACAGGCTCTTTAATATGTCAATTAATAATTCTAAACAATTTCACAATACAGCATACTGGAACCAACATTTCTGACAACGGTGATGTGGAGAACATGAGCGTTTTCAAGAATGTGATTTAACCAATATACTGTAGGCTTACTGGAAATGATTTACACAAATAATTAAGCTAAACATGCGTTATCATAGACACTACTATGAAAGAAACCCATTAACCACTTACAACCATAATTAAATTCTAGAGTTAGAAAAATGTTGATTACCTCTAGATGATCAGTCCTTTTATGATTGTAATTTGCCCTTCAAAACATTCATCTGTGGTACCTGCAATATTTCCCTAATCTGCTCATAATGGGTTAAAAAATGTTAAAGTCTTGTACAATGAATTTGATTGAATGATAAATAATTTCTCAGTTGCTGCAAAAGAACACACTATATTTACATATAGTGTGCACAGCTGTCTGTTCTACAATCCCTTTTGAATGGATTTTTATAAACCCTAAAAGTTTGGAGTTATAATTTATTTTGTCTAAATTTGGCGCCTATTTTCAAATGATATACAATATTGACGATTTTTTTTTACAGTAAACCATACTAAAAACCTATATTCTAAATCTTTGAAAATAAAGATCCACCTGCCTGCCCACTAGCCAGCCAGTCCAGCTGCCTGCCCACTAGCCAGCCAGTCTACCTGCCCGCCCACTAGCCAGCCAGTCTACCTGCCTGCCCATTAGCCAGCCAATCCATCTGCCTGCCCCCCCCCCACTCCTGCCTGTCTACCAGCCAGCCAGTTACCCATTCACCTATCCATCATACCTGGAGAGGGTTTAGTAGGACAGTATTAGTAACAGTGTTAATAACACAATTTACTGTACTTGAATAATTTGGCTTGTTTTCAATATTTTATTATTAACAAAAACTTTTGTGCCTAGTGAAACTACCCAGTACACTCGTCCGGCTCCCTAGCCTACGGCACTCGGTCTCACATCCGTAATACTACAACCGCATTTGACGCAGGGCAATTTTTGGACACATTTAAAAATAAAATAAGCGTGTCTTATACACCAGCAAATACGGTACATTAAATGTAAAGTCCTCATAGGCCATTGCTCCCTGCTCCTCTCTGAGGGGACCAGGTTCTGGCTCATGGTTCCTGGTAGGCATAAGAACTCCTGTGACTGATGACCCCCAAACAAACATAGCTCATATAAATTCTGATAGCTTCAGGGAGCCGACAGGGCTCCCCACAGAAAGTAGTCTTCCATGAATGTTAATGGTAACAATATGCTCTCTGAATCTGCTTTGGAATGATCCTCATTCTTCTGGTGTACCTCTAACCCCCACTTCCATCATTCATATAATCAATCAGGGACCTGACCTTCACTAATTGTCCTTGGTGTAAATCACAAGATACCTCTCTGATGAATATTCTGAAGAGAAGAACAAAGTTGTTTCACACTATCATAGTATTTCTGACGTTTGAATTTGTAAGCACTATAAGCATGACCATGAAAATTTTTCTGTGTATTTAAAGGATTTGAGCAAGTCAAAATATTTGTACAGTATTCTCAAATTTTTAAATACAGCTAAAACAAAAACAAAAACTACTGTAATTACTGTACAAAGCAGTACTAATATGTATCAAGTCACAAAATACACAAAGAAATTTAAATATGTATTAATAAAACTGCAATAACCTGCTTGCAACTGATATTCTCTTACCAACAGCATCATATTTAATATATTTACAGTTATTTAACACCTTACGACTCTAAGAAGAATCAAAGTAAATAGCTTTCAATAAAAACTAAATCATGCTCATGTAGTTTACAAATTTCAAGCTTATAAATATTAATACAGTACTCTAAAACTAAAAAGATATGAATATATACAAAAACTTAATCATACATTCAAAAGCAATGCATCCATCTTAAGAAAACAATTAAGCATTTCAATTACAGTATACTGTACAGTAGAAGGAAAATATAGAGAAACTCCAAAGAAACAGTGAATGGTTAACTATTATCCACATGGAAGAAAAATGAAATGAATGCATTGGATAAGATGGAAAAGTCGGGTCATGGTCAAACCACTTAAAAATATTAATTATTCCTACACATTCTTATACAAAGTAGATTGCACATATTTGGCATGAGGGATATTGATATTTTTAAGCATGCACTAAGTATTTGTGTTTTCCAAACTTCTTTGTACTGTATAATATTTCAACAGGATTGAAAAGACATGAGTATCCAATTGATATTGGTTATTATATTCTAATATCCTAAGTTAAGCTTACATAAGTACATATGCTTATTCATAACAAAGTGACAGTCCTATCTAGTGATTTGTTAACTTTTTTCTGGTTTTCAATTACTCTCTCACTGCAATACATGTACTGGTGGGACGTCGGGACGTGGGACGTCCTCCGACGCTAACTATGGGATAGTAATATTTGTGTTTATAAAAGCTGACAATAAATGAGTTTGAAAAAAGACAAATAATAATTAGTGAAAGAAGGTTAATTATGAATAAATCATTCACACCATAACACTAACCTCTCCCTCCTCTCTGACCATGTTCGTGACATCAATCCTGGGCTCGTCGCCATGGCTGAGCTGGCGACGATGCTGCTGAGCATTGCTGTGGCTCATTCCTGGCATGCTGTGGTCACTCTCCGAGCGCACCAGGTTAGGAGCACTAGAAGTAGTGGCCAGAGTAGTGCTAACATTGGAGGGCGTTGCAGGAACTGAATTGCTAATAGTATTCTTTAGCTGCCATAACTTGTCCTCAGATTCTTCAAGTTTAGTTGCTAGTTGCTCCACTTCTCGGGAGTGAGTTTGCTTCAAAGTATCCAACTGTTTCTGTTGATTAAAAAGGAATTAATTACCAAAGGAAATGTATTTCTTTCTAACCTTTACTAATTTATAATAAGCTTTTAACAGTTAATTTGTTATTAACATCAAAGTTAATGAAAACCACTAGCATTGATAATGCAAATGTTATACCATGATAAAATTACACTGATAAAACAATCAAGATGGATGAAAAATATGAAACACATCAGAGGAGTGGACATTATTTTTAATTATTTGTTTATGCCAATCAATAACCAAGTTTGTTTATCTTGTGATTTTATAAGTTACTTATTAACCCATCAAACTTGTATGATTTTACTAGCTGTGTCATTATGTTTCTTGTGCTTTGTAAACCTGAGTTCCAGCTTCCCAGACAAGACTTCTCAAGACCACAAGAGAATAAAAATATTTAATTTGTGTAAAAGATAAATGAAAAAAATCAAACTTTAAAATGATTAATTTTGGTTTCATTACTAGAAATCTATTTAAATATTTAAATACTTTTCTGCTGTCTTTCCATTTATTTAATTACAACTTTATTTTGTGAAGACTCTTCTCTTAGAAAGCTTGCTTGAACTTAATTTCAATGAATAACATGCACATTCAATATCTGGCAAATTCACAGCAAGATAAAATAATAAGTATTCCAAACACACATCAATATTTATACATATTGTAAACTGTTGCCAGGATTTCACTTTAAAAAATGCATAAACAAATATTTACAACCCCCTTTTTCCTAATAACAATACAAAGTCAACAAAACTATCACATGAGCATTACCCACTAAGAAGAGGATTTGACTCTTAATTACCTTGAACCTACAAAAGATATTGTCACTAACCTTAAAGTTATTACTCATTGCTTCATTTTGATTAGACATGCTGGCAATTATCCTTTGGTATTCAGTAATTTTACCTTCCATCTTACTTTCGAGGATAGCAATTTTTTCATGGTGTGAACTCTCCCTCCTGTTTAGCTCCTCAGAAAGTGACGATACTTGTCTTGCATTTCCATCTTTCTCAGATTGTATATAAGTGTATTCTGCTCGGAGGGCAGACAATTCTGATCTATGAATAGCAGTAACAGCAAAATTAAATGTTATACAGCATATTAAGAATATAAATATAAACAATTCCAAAAGACCTCATTTATGTGAAATCTACAGACAAGTGAAAAACTACAGACAAGTGAAAAACTACAGACAAGTGATAAAACATAAGGAAAAACAAGTGTCTACAGACAGAGTCTTAGTAAGACAAGCAAGCAGTGAGCCACAAATAGGTTCTAGTGGTATGCCTGCAAAACTTGAGAGCGCACCCCAGAAATGTCATCACTGCTGTTATTATGGAAAGGGACTCCCCTTGCAAACACTAACACCTCTCCTTCTTCCCCCTTCATCACTGTCTTCTATACCCCAACAAGAGTCCTCAATAAAGGTAAGATATACTTATACTGTACATACTGTAGTACAAAATATAAGTACAGTAGTAGTGTGTATAAAATATATTTCTAAGTTAATATTTTTGGGGGTGTGGAACGGATTAACTCAATTTACATTATTTCTTATGGGAAAATTTGTTTCGGTTTTCCAATTTTCGGTTTTTGAACCGTCTCTAGGAACGGATTAAATTTGAAAATGGAGGTACCACTGTATTTATAGAAATGCCAAAATTGTTTTTCTTACTAGAAAAAATTTACTACAAAAAATTAAAATAGACAGTACATGGAATTTATGTAACAAATCATGTTATTATCTGTATTGTTTTTCCAGTGCCCCAAGGAACCCCTATTATTTTAGGCATAAGTAACAAATTGAGAATACATGTCCACAGAGATTACACAATAATAACAAGTATGTCTCTACATGGAAAATACTCAAAAGGCTCAGTCCTTAATCTGCACAATAAAACCAGCGTTGAATGTAAAGAAACTCCATTTTCTGGGACAGCCCCGGAGACTTCCTTGGAGCTATAGAACTAATATGCAATTCATTAGTCTAGGGCATTAGTCAAAGGAGTTCAGCCTTCTGGGGACTATGAGCCAGAACCTGACCCCCCCTCAGAGAGGTTCAGGGAGCAATGGCCCTGGAAACCCCCCTATGATCGGAGATTTCCTTATCTGCCATCGACTGGGGTTAAGCACCCAGAAATGTAGGCATAACAAAACAAACCCCACATGGTAAGAAAATTGCAAAGACTGAAGAGAGAGGCAGAACTCCCTCCAATCCCAAAGAAACAAGCGAACGTCGCACATCACCACTGTACCGCTTGTCCGTGCAGCCTCCTCCCCCCCCCCTCACCAAGGAGGGGAGAGCCCTGTACCCCCTCTGGCGTTGACCCAGCCATTCCAGTTCAGAGGGAAGGCTGCCCTAAGTGCATGCAACCCCGATACACTTCAGGTGCACCTGGCCACCACACCACGAACAGCAGAGAACACCACGAAGGCAAAACACTACGTAGGAAATCTAGGAATCTAGAGAAGATTGTATTAGCCAATTGTATTAGCCAACGAACTGGAATGGCTGGGTCGCCAGTGTGGGGAGGGTCCTTTGCTCCCCCCTTCCCCTCCCAGGGGTGAAAGGGGGCTATGCATACGAAAAGCTCGGCAGTGGGGTGTAACGTTTGCTTGATTGCTTCTTTCCTTGGGATTGGAAGGGAGTAGGGAGTTCTGCCACTCTGTTCGGTTTTAGGTTGCAATTTTCTTACCATGTAAGGTCTGTTTTGTTATGCCTACCTTTCTGGGTGTCTAACCCCAGTCGATGCGGATAAGGAAAACCCCCAACACTGGGGGGGGGAGGGGGGGTTTCCAGTGCCATTGCTTGCTCCCTGTGACTCTCTGAGGTGGGGGGGGAGGCAGGTTCTGGCCCGTGGTCCACGGTACGCTGAACTCCTTCGACTAATGCCCAGGTCTAATGAATTGCATATTAGCCAGATACCTCCAGGAAGTCGAAGGGGCTCCCCACAGAAAATAGCTTATTGGAGTGAACGATGCAGTGAAAAAAAACAAAAAAAAACTACGACCAGCAACAGCATCATTAATTAAACACTGCTTACTGTAATTGCTGCACTTTTAGCTGAGCTGCTTCACAATCAGTCTGAAGTTGATCCTTTTCCGACTGCAATTCACTAACGTTGATTTCCGGTGGACGATTCTTTTGCCGTAAGACACTAGTAGCTCGAACTTTATACCCTATACAAAATTTTAACAAATTCAGTAATAATTTTATTGCTTAAAAATGTTTACAAAATAATCTTATTAACACATGGAGGTTCAGATTTTTGAGGAAGCATGATAAATTTTTGATGTTATGAAGCTAATATAGTCAAACTTCACCTTCAAATTCATTTTGGATGGTATCCCGCTCAGCCACCAGTTGTTGAACTTCAATTTTGTGCTTCATGAGTTGGTCCTCTAAGACTTCAATCTGTATAAGATAAATATAATAAAGTATATGCCAAGTTATTTAATAAGATGAATTCTACTTATATACAAAATCTCATCCATCCTACCTTACATTTCTCCACCCTTCTTTACTTTTGTTTTATTCATTTTATTAAATATACAAGAGTTCTTACATTCTTGTAAAGCCAGTAGCACGCATTGAATTTCAGATAGGTCCTTAATCCTAATTTTTTCAGGAATATGACCTGCCAAATCTTTTAACAACCGGGTACCCATTCACTGCTGGTGAACAGAGGCATACAGTTAAGGATTGGTGCCTAGTCAATCTTCCCTGGCCAGGATACGAACCCAGGCCAAATTGCTCGCAAAGCACGGGGCAAGTGTTTTACCACTGCGCCAGAGGGACTGCTAATTCTGTTATGCAAATTACTAGTTCTCTTCTCTAACTCTCATACCAGGCCCAATGTCCTTCATTCTCCATAAAAAAAAATAATCATGATGATGCTGTACCATATATGTCCTTGTTCATTTTCTCATTCACTAATGAGAATGTTTTGTTACAACACATGAGTTACTTACATTAGTCAATATTTCTATCAAATAATGTCACATATTTTGGACACATGCTTAGAACTCCATCTAAATTCCTTTCACATCTTCATTTTCTGGGTTTATTTTTAATAACAAATAAATTTTAAATAAATCAACTCACCTGTCGTTCAGCAGACAACTTGCTACGCTTTCCAGTCTCTTCTAATTTCACTTTTTCACAGGTGAGTTCTGCTATTGCCAACTTAAGCTTCTCAACCTCCTGGGAACAATAATTCCAGCTACACGTTTATGGTTACTTATTCATTAAGACATTTGAAATATGAACCATATTTAATCACATATCATATATTTCAGTGGTTATTTGTATCACTCTACAGCAGAATTATATTAGGCTTTCTTTAGAATAAAGTCACACTATTACAAATTCATAATGAACTCACAGTATAAAACAGAAGAAAGACTAATTAAAAATATAATTTCAAATGGAGTGAAACCGGCAGCCCCAAACCAAAGATTGGAATTCATTATTTACAATAAACAAAAAACCGGCATTGAATTACACACAGAAATCACAATAGTGTTATGTATCAAATGAACAAATCCACAAGGGCCGTGATGAGGGTTCAAATCTATGTCCGAGAGGATCCCAGATGTGCCTTAATCGACTGTGCCACGACATGGTAAACGAATTGTAACCGGGAGTTCTTCTAACCTCACACGGATCCTGCAGCCTCTCCGAGACACAAACCAGGGTTTTACACAATTTCCCCATGCACCCGGGCCCCCGGATATTATTACCTAATTATTTCAATGTTTCTGATTTACTTTTTCTCTATTTTTTGTGCAGTAATATTATACAGTAAGAAACAGCAAGAAAACCTACCCTGTTCCTCAGGCCAATTTTTCAGCCAGTTCCTGTACTCTTCCAATCACTTATCCACTACACAATAAATTTATGTTTTTTTAATTCTTATACTCACTATGTTCTCCTTTATTTGTAAACAGTTCTACAATCACAGCTCTTTCCAATTCTCTGGCACATTATTCACATTCACTCTCTTCCCTTTTCTACACTACATCTACTTATTTCTGTATCAATATATACCAATAGATAATGAACTTACTTATCTATAAACAGAAGCTCACTAACAATGATTTTAGCCAATGCTTGTTTTTCATAACACTAAGTGACAAACAAGCATACAACTCATTCGGGTTCGAAAAAGTTTCTAAACAATATAACCTAAAAGAAATTTGACGTATTAACTATTTAAAAACATAAAAATAATTATCCAACCTGTGTCAGTTGTTCAATTGTTACTCGGTCCATCTCCTTTGTAGCTGACTGAGCTTCTTGGGCAAGATGTAGTTCAGCCAACTGTGTTTTGTGCTCCAGTAAAAGTTTCTGGGTTAACAAAGAAGCAAGACAATAGATCATTAAGCAAAGAAACAAAGGAGGAGTAACTAATTAATTCCAAACGTTAGTAATTTAAGTTTACAAAAGCATTACTTAATGTTGGTGAAAAACTAAGTATTGTCAAAGAAGTCTATTAAGTACTAAGTATAAAAAGCAAGTTCATCAGAAACCACAATAAGCTCCTTGCCTCTGAAAGAGGGCAGGATTCTGGTTCATGCTCTTGGTAGACCATGAGATGGTCACAGACACCTGGTGTAATGGTATTCACCTTGGGGATCCAATGCATAAGCGCTGGTGCGCCACATAAAGTGGCCACCATAAAAAACTGCAACCTACTGGGGACCACGAGCTAAAGCTCGTGGTCCCCGGTAGGCTGAACTCCAACTGACTGATGCCCCAGACTAATATTGCATATATCAGTCAGATAGCTCCAGGTAGCCTCCAGGGCTCCTCACAGAAAAATTCTTCCCACTAAATGCAAAATAGGCTTCCTTTTTTTTCTATATATATATTAAGCTTTTTTCACTAGAGAGTATTATTATTTTGTTTCACTTAAGCTGGAATGAATGTATTGAAGCAGTATTTGAGTATTTGCTGCCATATACAGTACATATGAACAATGACAACTGAAACAATTTATGAGATTTAGAAAATATTTAATTAAACTCAAACTGTACCTTCATTTTATCAGCTCGTTCTCTTTCAGTGGTCTCCTGAGTGGTGAGATGAGTCAGTTGGTCTTGAAGACTGCTAGACCGTCCCTTTTCTCTCTCAACTGCTGCTTGTAGATCAGCTAAGCAGGAATCTTTATCTCTTAACTGCCCATTCAGTTCTTCTAATGTAAGCTCATAATCTCGCATTTCAAGATCTAACAGGCTTCTTGTTTTAGAATCCTGTAAAATAAAGGGCTTTAGCTATACAGTACCTATATGGTAGACAAAACTTCTTAAAAGGAAGTTTAAGGTTATCTAAGTGGATAATTATTTTTACAGGTATATATTTCCATTCCATATTAATTTATCATAAACATGAGAAGTGTGTTCTACATCTACAAACAATAAACAAAATTTAAATACTTAAATGCACCTGCTTAGCTTCCTCCAATTCCTTGACAAATTGGGCTGCTCGCTGTCTTTCTTCTTCCATTCTCTCTTCTGCTTTTTTTCTTCGGTCCTCCAGTGCCTGCTGTTTTTGTAATTCTGCTCCTAATCTTTTTTCTAAGGATATAATTTGTCCCCTCAGGCTTCCTGCTGCATCTTCTTGGCTTGAGATGGTTTCCTCTAAGTTCTAAACAAAATATATAATACACTGTATAGTATACTGTATAGCTTAGGTCATGGCTACACAATATTTAATTACATTACCCTCACATTTATATCAAAATTGCATATTTAAATTTGTTATTTTTAAAACTAATAAAAAAACCAGTGTTGAATATAATGAAACTCCATTTTCTGGGTGAGCCCCGAAGACTCCCTGGAGCTATTGGGCTAGTATGTGATACATTGGACTGGGGCATTAGTCTATGGAGTTCAGCCTACCGGGGACCACGAACCTAGCCCCCCTTCAGAGAGGCACAGGGAGCAATGGTTCTGGAACCTCCCCCCTATGGTTGGGGGTTTTCCTTATCCTAATAGGTACCCTGAAAGAGAACTTTATCAACATAAGAGGCCCGAGACAACTCAACACACTTCCAATACACATAAGGGGTATAACTGGCTGACCCCTTGCAGTGTTCAAGAAAGAACTCTATAAACACCTTCAAAGGATACCTGATTAACCAGGCTGCAAGCAGCCACGTCCAACAGCCTGGTTGACCAGTCCAGCAACAAGGAGACCTAGGCAATGACCGAGCTGGGGTAAATGCCGAGCAGCAAAAACACCCGACGGAAATGAGTCCCGAACGCACCAGGGAAGAGAACCCTGATATGCAAGGGCAGTACTCACAGGACGCCTAGGGAAGGATGCCCCCTAAGCGCATGCAGCCCTGGTACCCTTGAGGACACCTGGCCACCACGCACAACACTGCAGAGGTCACCATGAAGACAAAACACCGCCTTGGAAATTGAGGCCAAAGAAGACGTCCGACCCGGACCACATTAGCGAACTGGAATGCTAGGTACGCGGCGCAGGGAGGGGAGGTCTGCACAGACGAGCGACACGGCGGTGGAGAATGATGTTTCCTTGTTTCCTTGGGATTGGAGGGAGTTCTGCCTCTCTTTTTGGTTTTTAGTTGTAATTTTCTTACCATATGGGGTTTGTTTTGTTATGCCTACCTTTCTGGGTCCCTAACCCTTGTCGATGGCAAATAAGAAAAAAACCCAACCACAGGGGGGGATTTTCCAAGGCCATTGGTCCCTGCACCTCTCTGAGGGGGATACAGGTTCTGGCTTGTGGTCCCCGGTAGGCTGAACTCCATAGACTAATGCCACGATCTAATATATTACATATTAGCCCGATAGCTCCAGGTACTCGTAGGGGCTCCCCACAGAAATTACTGTACTGTTCTGTAAATGAAATATATATCATACCTAATAGGTAGTTGAATAAGAAGCCAAATTTTCTTCAATATTAAATTTCTTGCAAATATTCTTTTATATATACTGTATAGATTGATATTAATACTTTCTTTAAATTTGACCCAAAACTAGTTTAACTGCCTGATTAAACATATAGTAAATCTGTTATTTCAAAATCTTGTCTAACACTGGTTAAACTTGGCCTAAAAAGTTATTAATTAGTGGTATAAAGATATTCTGGTCATGTCATTTACAAAAATTGCATAGATACAAGAAAATAACAAGAACACTGCCATGTAGACAAACCGGTCCTTGCCAGTAGGCATAGTAGTGTGATTGTAATGATTAAGTATGAGGTAGACGCGACAAACACATACACACACACACAGACAAAACACAGTGATGAATGTAATGAAATACTGTACCGTTTTCTGGGGGGCCACTTAATAGTTCAGGGCGCTAGTAAGTGGATCCCAGGACATGGTGAAGATTCTATTAAGTGTGACTCTTCTATGGTGACAATCATGTGTAGTGAAGATCTCTATTCCAGATAATCTTCACTTGGGTGAAGGTCAGGTTAAGATCATTTGTATAGTAAAGATCTCCACCCAAGCATGTTCAGATAGATTATGTACTGAGGATCATGGATAGCGAAGCTAATATTTTAGCGAAGTTCATGTGTAGTGAAAATGTACACTGATGATGGCCATGTATGTATTAAGACGTAATTCACAGAATTTTTAATTTGGAGCGAGTATCAGTTTCTGGAGCATCGGATCCAGGTCTTCCACTCAGCCATTGTTGGGTACCTGTGTACATACAAAAACTTACTTTAACAGTTCTGTGCAGAATCCCATTTTCATCCTGTGCTACGGCAAGATCGGACTTAGCAGATGCCAATTGCTCTGCTGCTGAATTCAGCTGTTTACCCTGTTCCTTCAGCTCTTTTGTCTTACTGTCAACTTCATCTTGCAGCCTGTCAATTTCACCTTGCAGTACCTATAATTGTCAAACAATTATATCTACACTGAAGATTATATCTATCACAGAGCAATGATTGTCTATCAATCTGGCTGTAAGTAATAGTGGTGTAATCTAAGTTGAATAGTACTCTCTCAAGTAACATAGTCATATTTTTAGCACTGCATTTTATCTACTAACTAAATATCTTAAAATGTTCCTCACCAGTAAACAAACCTTATCTGAAGAGCTGAAACCAAAATACAACTACAGTATGTAAAACGGAGTTGAACCAACCTCAAGACAATGCTCCTTCAGTACAAATTACTCTATACTTTTGCTACACTGACCAGGAGTTATGGCTGGATTTGACCAACAGGCATCGATTCACAGTCCAACAATCAGTTATTCAAGAATGTCAGCATTTGAGTGTCGAACCTCCTTTCCTGTCTTTCAGTAGCAAGAGGCCGTGCTTCCCTGGCCAGCCATCTAAAGCTCCACAAGAGTGCTTTAGTTTTGCAATGTGTATAGACATTGAAGGTTATTCTCCACTCACATTCATTGACATTCTTTTGAAAATACTAAGCAGCCTACCACCAGGTTAGCCCAAAATATGAAATATGCCAATGAAGTTCTCTATTTGGAGAAAACAGTTTTTGGTTTTGTCTGCCTGGGTACCTTTCTATGCCACATTACTCCATCACCTTCATTTTGATCTTTGGTTTAGATTCAAAACAAAAAATAAAAAACTATCATGCTCACTTTATATTCAGTGCAAATAAGACTTCCAAAAATTCTCGGGGTGGTCAGCGGCTGGACTGAGAGTTCATGGTGCCTGTATACCTGTACACTATATTTTACACAGTCTCACCAATTTCTTCATGAGTAGCACCGTAGTTAATGAGTGTTGTTTGAGAGGAAGTAATACTGGCCGTTGCTGCTAACTGAATTTTGGAGGCTCCAATAGAAGTAAAACTCACATTTAAAACAACAATTTAAAAATAGTTTCAGAACAGAGGAAACAATGTTTAGCAAAAGTAAAACAAAGAAAAACTCTAACCTGAATATTTTTGGATGCAGCCTTTATACTATCTTTAACTCCAACATCCACCTTCTTCTTAAGATCTTCCTTCTCTGTTGCCAGCTTACTGCGTGTTTCTTCTGATGAATTCAGCTGTGCAGTTAATTCTGCTACACGCTTCTTTAGCTTAATAGCTACACTTTTCAGCTAAAAGAAAAACTTTATGTATAAATTCTATCATAGGACATTTTAAAGGACAAAAACAATCTTTCTACCATATTTAGAAACTTATCTGACAATTTTTAAAGTAAAATTCCATATACATAATGTTCTTAACCACTGCACTGTGCACCTGTTTTTGGCAAAAACTTCTTAGTGCAATTGTCAAGGACCTATTTTTGTTGTTTTTATAAATGTTCAGGTAAAGTTAATGTCAAAATGTATCCAAACTCAACTTTTTCCATTTCAAAACACAAAGAGTAATAAAAAATTAAAATATAGCCCAATTAAAAAAAAATAGCACAACTTTCAAAGCGCCTAAAGGCACTTTGCACAGTGCAGTGGTTAAACTACTATGCAGATTGCATATTACAGTCATTAAAAAATAATAAATGACAAATCACTGTTCACTTCCTTTCTTTCAACATCATGTGAATTAAACAAGGGTGTTTCTTACCCTTAACCCCTTAACTGCGTTGCCTCCAAATGTGACACCCCCGCAGTGCGCAGGAAATAAATTCTCTGGAAAAAATTCTTTTTTCTTTTTAAAGTGTCAAAAACCCTTCCCTCAGTATGGGTATGTAAAAAAAAAGGCGAAATTGTACTTACTTTGGCTGCTATGGGGTCCGGAAGTTGGGGCGTGACGTCATCATTCCCCGTGCGCCCGTGCCGTAAGCTCTCAGGGGCGGTGGGGCGCTCGGGGCGGGGCGCGCGAGTTGCCGCGAATATATTTTCGTTCATTTTTTGCGCACCTTTCCAAATACATTTTCATTGTTTTTATGTGCCAATCCAATGTATAATGAACACATACACTATAATATCGCAGTACAACATCCGTACTGTCCGTAGACACTGTGTTACGTGCATGAAACTTGTGTACACATATGCAGCACATATTTACTATGTATCATGCTAATTTGTGTATATATACAATCTACTTACACACTATATACATTCACCATCAACACATTCAGAACACCGCGTAGCAGCTGCTTCGTATGGGCCAACAGCAGCTGCCTCGTATGGGCCAACAGCAGCTGCCTCGTATGGGCCAACAGCAGC
The DNA here is from genome assembly GCF_040958095.1 of Procambarus clarkii. Classification (NCBI taxonomy): domain Eukaryota; kingdom Metazoa; phylum Arthropoda; class Malacostraca; order Decapoda; family Cambaridae; genus Procambarus; species Procambarus clarkii. The sequence continues at coordinate 21,787,149 of NC_091193.1, forward strand.
TGCCTCGTATGGGCCAACAGCAGCTGCCTCGTATGGGCCAACAGCAGCTGCCTCGTATGGGCCAATAGCAGCTGCCCCGTATGGGCCAATAGCAGCTGCCGCATATGGGCCAATAGCAGCTGCCGCATATGGGTCAATAGCAGCTGCCGCGTATGGGCCAATAGCAGCTGCCGCGTATGGGCCAATAGCAGCTGCCGCGTATGGGCCAATAGCAGCTGCCGCGTATGGGCCAACAGCAGCTGCCTCGTATCGGCCAACAGCAGCTGCCTCGTATGGGCCAACAGCAGCTGCCTCGTATGGGCCAACAGCAGCTGCCTCGTATGGGCCAACAGCAGCTGCCTCGTATGGGCCAACAGCAGCTGCCTCGTATGGGCCAACAGCAGCTGCCTCGTATGGGCCAACAGCAGCTGCCTCGTATGGGCCAACAGCAGCTGCCTCGTATGGGCCAACAGCAGCTGCCTCGTATGGGCCAACAGCAGCTGCCTCGTATGGGCCAACAGCAGCTGCCTCGTATGGGCCAATAGCAGCTGCCCCGTATGGGCCAATAGCAGCTGCCGCATATGGGCCAATAGCAGCTGCCGCATATGGGTCAATAGCAGCTGCCGCGTATGGGCCAATAGCAGCTGCCGCGTATGGGCCAATAGCAGCTGCCGCGTATGGGCCAATAGCAGCTGCCGCGTATGGGCCAACAGCAGCTGCCTCGTATCGGCCAACAGCAGCTGCCTCGTATGGGCCAACAGCAGCTGCCTCGTATGGGCCAACAGCAGCTGCCTCGTATGGGCCAACAGCAGCTGCCTCGTATGGGCCAACAGCAGCTGCCTCGTATGGGCCAACAGCAGCTGCCTCGTATGGGCCAACAGCAGCTGCCTCGTATGGGCCAACAGCAGCTGCCTCGTATGGGCCAACAGCAGCTGCCTCGTATGGGCCAATAGCAGCTGCCTCGTATGGGCCAACAAGAGCATTTGGCCATCAACACATTCAGAACACCTCGAGTGAGAGCAGCCACACCCAGCCTGTCTCCCTCACTCCAACATCTTACTCGCCAACATTGCTCCTCCCCCCATATTGTTATAGTTCTTATTACACATGTTCTATATACCTATCTACATGTTTTATTTACCAGAACTATGTAAGTAAGCCGGTATTGTGTCCAAACAGTACAGTGGCCACCATACACTGCATGAAAAATCACACAGCAGACGACGCTACGATTACGTCACCTCCCTCACCAAAATAGCTCCTCTCAACATTCTCCTGTTGCTGTTCTTACACTATATATACCCATGTACATATGTGTTGCCCATAGCGAACCACTAAGCTAGTATGGTGAGCAAAACAAGAGTGGCAGCCACACACACAATGAGGCTTCCTCAATTCTCGCCCTCCCTCCCTCATCAAAATTCCTCCTTCCACAATACTACGCACAACGCTAATTATAACCACATTCCTGCTATTATCACAATCCTGGTCACTAATTCCTGTAAATGAATAATTGACCACACGTTTATTTTGAAAAGGAACCTAAGAAATCATTTGAAGATTCCTAGATGAACGAAATAATGCTGTGGTGCTGTGGCTAGCGCTGTGAACATCGTGAACAGCATTGAATCACTGATATTTGAACATTGTACCCAGTCATTATCACACTCAGGCTCTAATATAACACTATCATAGCTAAATAATACAAGTTATATATATATTTTGACATTATTAGGCGATGCTGTGGTCACATGCTGAACAGCAGTGCTGTGCGCTCATGCTGCGAGCGCCAGCCTTGGTTGCTCACACACTACTGAGGCTCCCACACCCGGGAATGTGGACCACGATTTTTTTTTAAGATGGCGTCTGTTTACAAGAGCCCTGAGGAAGCTGATGTGAACCCCATGTAGCCGCGGGAGTTTTGAATGGAACGTGAAAAATACAAATACCCGGAGGCGCGTTGCGCAAACCAGACGTGAGCCTGCAGGCGCGTTGCGCAGTTTAAGGGTTAAATCTCACTCTTTTAGTCACTTCTTAACACTTTTGATTGTTAACAATGCAGTATGGCGTCAAAAATTTAGTAGACGAACGTTTGGTAACGACTCAGTATGGGGTCAAAAATTTTAAAATTTGGCCTGCTTTCGGCTTGGCTGTGGGAAGGGCGAGCCACAGTTTTGGACATTATATGCATATATTCCAGTAGGGAATTTCATTGCGAATACATTTATACCAAAATGAAAGACCTAGGACGAGAATGAGGTGACCAAATTGAAAAAGTGTGTACACATTTTATTGCTCTTGCAATATTATTATGGATGAGTCATTCCAGCACACAACATAAAACTATTCTTTGCTAAAGTTAAAAATAAATCTAATATTACCAAGATGCTAAACTAAGCATTTACTGGCCTAAAAAAATAAAGTAGTATGAAGCCTTGTAATATAGACGAAGATGGGCATGGTTAACTGAACAAATCTATAATATAATAAATATTACCGTCAACATCACTGCACTTCAGATATACTGTACTGTAATACAATAAGCCAATTATAATTTACCTTCATGTATCTCTCCTCAAACGTGTCTTCCAGCTCTTTCATTCGTTGTGTGTCTTCTGCTCGACCGATTGTGCTGGTGCTCATAACCTCACTCTGAGCATCGTGGCCATTACCAGCATTCTCACGACTACTCGACAGCTCATTCTCCAGTGACTGAATAATCTGAAATTTTAAAGTGATTGAACTCGTATTTAATTTGGTAGAAAAAATAACTTCACTGCCTTTAGCACTTGAGAGCATAATAGAGTACAGGTACTACCAATATATGGTACAGTAGTAATGTATAGGCAGCACATAATGAAGGACTATGGCAAATGATCAGTAGAGATGGCACTTAGGCCACCAACTAGAGTAGGTATGTATTATTCATCGAGATTAATTTAGGGATAAAGCAATGGTATTTGCATTGAGGTAGAAGATTTTAAGGGATATTAAGACCGTTATTTCAAAGAAAAATTTGTTATACCTATGTATCTTTGAAGACTTGCTCTTTTTGCAATACCTATGAACTAAACATGAACAATACAACAAAGCAAGTATTGAATATAATATAAAGTCCTAATATGGTGGGCACCCAGTGGCTTCTTGAGCTTGAATCTGGTACAACCACACCCATCCATTATCTACCGAGAGCCAGGACCAAAGTCTGGCTCACTCTACAAGGCAACAGTACCAAGGCCAGGAGGAATACCTACCAGAAAGCACAGGCCCTTTCTCTTCAATTAATTGGACTTTTGCTTTACTAAACTACTGGTGAAACTGATTAATCTGGTAAATTTGGGTTACACCTAATCATAATTTGAACATTTGGTAAATTTAAATTTTTCAGATACGTACAGTGAAACCTCGATTTGGTGAATCTCCAGTTGGAACGTACACATTTCAGGCTGGATTAACTTGCCCATTTTGACCAACTATGGTTCGCTAATGCAGGGAATGTGCAGATTTGCTTAGGATGTTGGGATGGTTCCCAGTTTGGTGGAAATATTTCCCATCATGTCACAGGATAAAATGTTAAATTCCCTTCACATGACAGATTGAAATTATAAATTTTCCTGTGACTTCTTCCTCCTCCCACCCTCCCCAGCTCAACCTCCCTTACTGTCTCTCACTGCCACTCTCCCACCCTCCCTCATTGCTACTCTCCCTCAGTGCCTTCCCTTCCTACCGCCCTGCCTCCCCTCTCTCTCTCAGGTTGGTATCCAGCATGGCGGGGATAGCAATATTTGTTTACAGTTACTGACATCCTTTTTAACCGTCACACACAAGGTGTTTATAATTACAAATGGAGACTAGAGAAGATTTAAGCAAAATTCTTTATACTGTACAGTATACCTGTACAATATACAGTATGCCTTTTTTAAGTTATATAAAGATAGAGTATGATTTATTATTATACAGTTTAGTAGTACCGTATATATAACAATGAAATATTCTTGATCTATATTACTAAAAAAATACATTACATAAATGCCTCCTGAAGGCATCACCTGTTGCAATGAATCCATCACCATAACGAACTGGGGGTTGGTCCCAAATAGTTTGCCGAATTGAGGTTGCACTGTACTGTACTGCTAGGATATTTATTGTAAATATCCAGTGGAACTGGGTTTTTAATAAGTTTTACTTCCTGAATTAAAATTTTTGCCAGTACTTAATAACATGCCATATACAAGTACAACTAAATTTTCTCACATGGCTTCTACACTTTGTCTTAAAAGAAAATGTGATCCATGCAACCTTTATAGAACCCATGTTGTTCACCAATGATCAATTTCACAGTTATTTTCTGTATATCCTGCCAAACACTTTTTGGTCCAATTACAATGTGTTCCATTCAGTAAATTTTTCCTCCATCATTCACTGATGCTGGTTCTAATTATCAGAATTAAGCATAACTTTCACACAAATATTTATCATACAGGTATTTACTTTCATTCTCTGCCCAATGAAATTAACATAGCACCTTAAATAATTAACTTGTTGATACCTTCTTTAAGTTAGTCTTCTCTTGCTCCAGGTCCTTGACTTTCTCTTCTAATTCACGAAACTGTTGGTTATTTGTTACCGGCGAAGTGACTGTAGGATCACTACTAAATGTCTGCAGCTTCTCAGTGATAGTCTGTAGCTGTTCTTGTTTAGAAGCTAATTCAGCTTCCCTATTGGACATCTGCCGAGAAAACAATAACAAATTGCTACAAAAGCTTCATGTTGGAATAAGAGGCTATATCTTTACTGCTCAGATAGCAGTTCTTACATAAATAATGTTGCTAGGTAAAACATTCTCAAAAGGATGCAAGGAGAGCAGTATACCAAATGTATGGACAAATGAATGAGAGACTGGTGAAGGCAAACATTAGTACAGTACAGCTGAGAATGGGAGGTGTATACTACATGCATACACTACATGATAGAGAAATGAAACTAATACCGAGGTTAATCAACCCACAGTACGTAATTTAAATTATGTCAATATTTCATCATAAAATAAAATACAGTAGCTTACTTTTGTCTGTAGTTCCTTTAACTGAAGAGTAGTTCTCTCTAGTTCTTGCGACTTTTCCTTGTTACTATCCTCCAGTCGTGATATTCTCTCTCCCCTCTCGCGCAAAACCTTATTCATATCATTCAGTTCGGCCAGAAGCTCCTCACACCTACCGGCTGATGCTTCAATGGAAGAGGTGAGCTGGAGCTTGTGATTGTCTGCATCTTTAAGCTTCTTCTCTAAGTCTTCTTTTTCACTAATTAATGACTGAAATATATTGTTGTTTGAGTACTAATATCATATAGTAATTATAACAAGCAATTACAGATTTAAAGACTGACTTTCTTACTGAATGGAATAACCAAGTAAAAAGTCTAAACCAGTAAATATTAACTCATGACAGTAATGGTAGTTACTGTTATGGTGTAATAGTTAGTTTTCCTTTCACCACAGCTGCAGTCATAATAGTAAAAACAACCAGCGTTGAATGTAATGAAATGCCAATTTCAGGGCGAGCCCCGGAGGCTCCATGGAGCTATCAGCCTCATATACGCTATATTAGTCTTGGGCATAGGTTAATGGAGTTCAGCCTACCAGAGACCACGAGACAGAACCTGGCCCCCCTCCCCCCTCACTCTGAGAGGCACAGGGAGCAATGGCCTATGGAAACCCCATGTGTTTGGGAGCATTCCATGTCTGCCATCGACCGAGGTTGGGCACCCAGAAAGGTAAGCATAACAAAACAGACTTCACTTGTAAGAAACTGCAACCAAAGACCAAACAGAGAGGCAGAACTCCCCAACTTAAAGAAACAAACAAGCAAACAAGCTTCAACCGACAGCCTTGGGCCATCAGTTGAAGGCCCCCCCCACCCAGAAGGCACAAAGCCCAAAGCCTGTTTACAACCCCCCTGTTTCAGCAGGACAGGAAGTTGGAGAAAAAACTCAAACTCACCCTCCAGAAGCTATATGCCCAGAAATTAGAGTAGGACAGTACCAAGATGAATACAATGAGAATCTCGAGCAGATTGTGGGGCCAAAGATAAGCATGTGACTTAACTTGAGCACTTACTGCAAAAAGTCAAGTCTCGAAGAATAACCAGCCAGCCTAACTGAGCTGACCTCAGTAGAGCTGAGTGCAAAGTGGATGGACACCAAAGTGAGGGGTTGTCAGCTCTCCCAACCCTGCTGTGTTGCTAATGTTGCCACCTGATGGCTGCTGGTGAAATGAAAAGTTGAAAGGTAAGTTATTAACTGAGCCATAACTGGCTATCCTTGCAATCCCAATGATCACTTGAAGGGGGTGTTGAGTAGTTTATGTTCTAAAAGCAGCTGTTTCTTGCTAGTGGACTGAGATAAATTCTTCATTATCTCCCTGCCCATAAACTACTTTGCAAGACCACTTGCAAAGATCCTTGTACAAGATGAGTTTAAATTCAGCTAGAGCTGGTGTAAGGAGCAGTTACCTAGGTGAACCCAGGCTCTACCTAGGGTTGTTACTGAAATGGATTACAAATTAAGACCATACTTAAAATATCAAATAAAAAAATTATAACACAAAATTGATTCTCTAACCTGTATTTTGTCCTCTGCAACCTTCAAGTAGTTCTGGAAGTTGTTAACTTCTTCAATAAGATCCTCTTTTTTCAACTGAAGCTCTTGAATGTTCTTATTAAGAAGAACATTTTCAGCCCTAATATCTCCAGCTTCTTGCAGCTGCATTTCCAGATCTTTAATGATAGAATTCAGTTTTTCTTCTAACGCTGTTTTTTCTCGAGATGCATTTTCTTCACCTAATATAATACTTTCATTCAGGGAAGAGTATTCCTTTTCAAGCATAATCTTCTCCTGGGAAATCATTGCAAGTTTCTTTTCCAAGTCCTGTTTTTCATCCAACCACTTTATCTCATTAGCAGCATTCTTTCCTTCAACATCTTCCACAGTACTCTTTAAGAAATCATTCTCTTGTTTAATAACAATCTTCTCAGATAGTAAAACCTCCTTCTCTGTAGACAAGCTCAGAAGATCTTTATCTTGCTTTTCAAGTAATTCTTGCAAGTTCTTAATTTGAACAGCAGATTCGTCATGTTCTTTCGACATCGCTTTACATTCTTCTTTGACAAAAATTAACTGCTGTCTTAAGTCATTAATAATTTCTTCATTTTGATTATTCCCAGATGCTAATAGACCCTCTAATTCAGCTCTTACTGTGTCTCTAGACAGAACCATTTCTTCTAAATTTGATATTTTCTCATTTAATGTAATCTTTTCTGCCTCGAAAAATTCCTTTAATTGTTTTTGAGATTTCTCATATTCAGCAATTATATTATTGTGATTTTCCAATTGCTCATTTTTTTCTGTAATAATAATGGCATTTTGATTCAAGGAATCCATCAGTTTTTGAGAAAGCATTTCCCTTTCTTTTACTGCTTCAGTAGCTACATTTTCAAAATGGTTCACCTCTTTTCTTAATTCTTCAACTGTGTTTGTTGCATTATTTAATTTTAGCATTTCTTCTTTTACAATTTCACACAGCTTGGCAAATAGTGATGATATAATCTTCCACATTTCTTCCACAGATGTACTCTTCTCAATATCAAGCAACCCAACTGCATGAATGTAGAACGTCATCAAGCTTTTGTTAATACTGTCAAAGCTCGAGGAAAGTGAGTCACAAACTGTAGAGTCTCTTGACATTATCAACCTTTTACTCTGTTCTTGAACTTGTTCAAGAGCTTCAACTATATTCAGTATATCTCCCTCAGGTGTAAAATTTTCCCTCTTGGTTAGTGCTGCTGCAAGTACTTCCTTAATACTTTGCATATTTACCAAAACATCTTCCTGATCCACTGGAAGCAGAGTCTTGCTTAAGGAAGGGTACACATTTTTGCAAAGTGATGTAAGGGACATTCCAGTATTTTGTAATTCACCCAAAAAAAGCTTCGCATTTTCAGCCTCCTTCTGAAGTTGTTCAACTCTGGCAATCAACTCTGAATTCTGTGATTTTAGTTCTTTAATATCCATTGTTAAGTGGTCAGCTCTGTTCCGTTCTTCCTCAACAGATTTTTTACCCTGTTCTACTTCACTAGCAATTTTACAAAGTTCAGTGTCAAAAGAGGATTTCTCCTTCTGTGCATCCTCCAAGTTTTTCCTAAGACAAGATATTTCATTTTCTACATCAGCAGAGTTTTTCAAATATTTAATTTTTTCTTCAGTGAGTTGTTCAACTTCAAACTTTAGTTTATTTACCTGAGCAGCCAAATAATCAAATTCTGTTTTGTTTTCAGTAAAGTCAACATGTTCATTATCTTTCTGTTTCAAATGTTCAATTAATTTCCTGTTCTCTTCTTCTTGAGCTTTCAATTTTTCAATTAAATCAGTTTTCTCTTTTTCAGCAATATTAGAGCTTTCTGTCATGGCACTGAGTTCCATCTTTAAATTCTCTATATCAACACAGAACTGCTTCACTCTGACTTCATCGTGAATTTTTTCTTGTACTAATTCTTCTAGTTTTGATTTCAAGTGCCCGATTTCTTCTTGCATAGACCTTTCAGTGTCATTTCTTTCTTCTATTATTTTTTGTAATTCTATATTTTTTTGCTGATAATTTTTTTCAATTTCCAAAATTTTTTCTTTTGAGCATTCAATTTCTGCTATGTGTTGAGTTTTCTGTGTTTCAAATTCTTCTACAAGCTGTTCCAAATGTCGGCTCTTGTCTAACTCTACCTTTAATTCCTCCTGCAGTGTGTTTACCCTCGAGATTGCTGCCTCACATTCTGTTCGTAATTTTGTGTTAGTATTTTCAAGGACTTTTTCCACCAGTTGAACTTTCATGTTTTGTTCCTGTAATTCTTTGACATAATTCTCCGAATCCAAAACTGAACTTTCATTTTCTTTCAGTTTTGTTTCCAGTTCTTTGATACTATCTTGATTTGACTTGAGAATTGCATCTTTTTCTTCCTGCAGTTTCTTTAAGCTCTGAACCTGACTCTCAAAACTTTTAACTTTGTCCTCAAGTGCCTTCTTGTCATTCCTAGAACTTTCTAAAATAATGTCTGATGCCTTTTTTTCTTCTTTCAAGCAATTCAGCTCTCCCTGTATCTTGAGGCCTTTTGCAGCAAGTTTCTGTTGCTTCTCAAGTTCCTTTTCAATTGCTGACTTTTCCTGAAGAAATTTCTTACATTTCATCTTCAGGATATCCACTTGTCCAATCTGTGCTTGTAGATTTTCCACTTTTTCCTATAAATATATAAATACTGAGCTTTAAAGAAATACAATGCAGAAAAAGTACAGAACAGTTATAGCAAGATAGAACTCATTATCATTCATCATAATAATTACCCTGTTACCCACTTTCAGGGGACTGGAAAACATCAGCCTAGACAAGATAAATGAACTACAAAGAAAGAGAAAACCAAAGACACAATTGCACCCATTCATTCACCATAGTTAACACAACATAGCGCCACACAATGCCAGCAAAACATTACAGCAACACTCCTCAAGCTGTCAGACACAAACATGTCCACATTTACCACAATTTATAAAAGAATAAGTTGATTGAGAGTGAATTTTTGCAAAACTGTACTCTTATGTATTTTTTTGAAGGACAAATCATAGGAACCAATTTACATCTGGTTATTGGTGCTGCCATGAATGTTTTTTTTAATTATACAAAGAGTGCTGATTGGATATGTTGCTCTTTAGTGTGGAAGACCTGATGCATTGTATTCATTGGAATATTTTTAACTGCTTTCATCACATATTTCTTCCTGGCTGATGGCTCCTCACTCCATGAAAGTGAACAACATGAAAATAATAATAATTATATAATTAGAAAATAATAAACTGGGTTTATTAACCTATTTACATAGTTTAAGCCATATCAGCCAATCCACAGTCAAGTCTATGGTTACACATGATTTTAAAAGAATAATCAGCTACTAGAAACAATTCTTGATTCACTTCATTCATGTAATGCTTCCAGAAGTTCATGTAAAGTAGTTGGCCATCATCTCATACCATTCTTCTTTCCTTAGAAGGCCAAATTCCTCCTTTATCAACTCATTCTCTTACTCCTGTTCTCTCCATTTTATCCAATTTCACTATTCTTATTTCCTCTAAATGTTGTATTGCATTAACCTGACACAAACATTCCTGCCTTCAAATCTTTAAAACATCTATAATCTTTCATTTATTTACCTTCAATTTCACACAGCAATACATGCCGGCCATTGTTTTCTAGCCAATCAGCAGGAAAGAGCTGACAAAGACTGGTCTAATGCCCAATCTTTCCAAGGATATGGTGTTATTTGTACCTTAATGTGGTGGGCAATGGTGTTGACACATAGGCAACTTACTTCGAGGATCATTAGCAAGGTAATTAACCAAACAACTACTTTTGTATCGCAAACCCATAATCTGCCTACAGAAAAGACTGCCATGGCATTTTCATTGAATCAAAATTTTGTATACTGTACTGGGTAATTAAAAAAAATTGTTAATATGTAGCCCAAGCATATTTACAATTATTAATATTCATAAAGGCTACAAATTAATTAATAAATAATCTATTACCCATTAGTTACCATTCTTATCATTACCTTCATGGTTAGACCATCATTCCTAATCAGTATGAACATTTCAAACTACTGTAGTATGAACCCAAAATTTTATTTTAGTCTCTACAAAATGCCTAGTACTGGTTTTAAAAACAACTCAACCACCATGCGATAATTACATGAATCTCCCTTATAACCAACAAATTTCAGACAGAACTGACTCAAATTTATGTTCAAAGTTAAAATAAATATTAATTCTAGCTCTACCCTATTAAAATACAATATTCTGTAGTTTACAGACCTGAAATGCCATCTTCTCTGTTTCCCAAGCTTTTTCTAGGAGTTCTGATTTCATGGCAGAGGAATCTTGAAATTCTTGTAACTTATCAAGATTCTTTTTGTTTTCCCTTTTCAACTGAATATTTTCAGCCTCAAGAGTGTTTCTTTCAAGCAGTAATTTTTGTTCCAGTTCTTGAAGACAGTCCACCTCACTAGACGCAACTTTCAACTGTCTCTGAAGACTCTCGATCTGTTTGTGGTGAATGTTAGTTACTTGTGTTATAAATACAAAATAGATCATTTAATATGTATACATGTTTGCAACAGAATTCTTTACAAAATAAAATAAACTTAGTAGCTAACACATTAGGACATTCAATTATGAAAATAATAATTAACATCAAATTGTTCTAAATTTTAATTGTACTGAATTACAAATTGCAAACAAAAGATCATAAAGCCTTATAAAGGATTACAAAGGAATTTAATCAGCAATAGAAAAGTACAGTACATTCAGGTAAGGCTTCTTGTTAATGAAAAACATATGATGGTACAAACAATAAGAGGGGCAGATCTAGGGCACAGTACAGTTCTCGTGTAAGCCAATGTTTCATGTACAACATACAAACTATTACTCTGAATCATATCACTTGACAACTGGTTCCATATATTTACTAATAAATTAAAGAGAACATATTCTGCTTCGTTGAAGTTAAACCGTTTGCCTAATCAGTAATTTTGAAGTTACTGAATAAACCTAAAAGTTGTAAGCTTAACCTCTTGACAAATCACTAAAGCAAATCCCCCTGGAGAGCAGCTCATGTATATGAGCAGGAGAACCACCGAAGAGTACACTCAGAACTGTAACCCAACCTAAACATGTGAAAGCTTAATTTATGGTTGAAACACCAAAACAAACACCTTCAGAAAGCAGGACATGCTGGATGTGTATAAAAGACATCAAAGCAATATATATTAAATTAAAATGAGAAAACAAAGAATACTCACCTTAGTAGTAAGAGCCACTTTCCCTTCAGTCAGATTAGCCACCATCTCCCGCAAAGCACTGGATTCTTCCTCCACTTTCTGGGGTATCGCTGCTGACTCTGCATTTTTTGCAGCAATCTTTACTTGTTTTAATTCCAAAGCAATTTCTGTATCATAAAGAACATTTGATTCAGGTCTTAAATTGTTTAGCAAAAATTCCTACCAATATTGAATTGCATAATTTTTTATATAAAAATGAACATTGTTAAAAAACTTCCCCAGAGTTATTCAGGCTGATATGAATATATTAGACTTTGGCATCAATGTGCATGGAGTTCTAGGCCTACCGGGGACCACAAGCCAGAACCTGGTCCCTTTAGAAAGGCACAAGGAGCAATGGCTTATAGAAACCCCAGTGTGGTTGGAAGTATTCTGTCTGCCATCGACCGGGTCAGGCACCCAGAAAGGTAAGCCGCCTCAAAACAAACCCTTATTCTGGTTAACATTGCTACTGAAATCCGAACTAGTGGACAGATCTCCCCAAATGAAAAGAGCAAACGAGCATGATGTCACCACGTCACCGCGCCACTGTCTGTGCAACCCCCCTCTTCCCGGGAAGGGGGAAAGGGGGGGGACTATTCACAATCAGCTGTGAATAGCTAATTGACTGTGAATGCCTGATTGACTGTGAATGCCTGACTGACTGTGAATGCCTGACTGACTGTGAATGCCTGATTGACTGTGAATGGCTATTCACAGCCATTTCCCCATGTACTGTGGGGTTAACATAGTCTTCAAGACTTGTGCTTGAGAACAGGCTATTACTCAAGCACTGTTTCTCAATAACATTGTGGATATAGTCTGACCATAGTAATTTCCCTACTGTAGTTTGATATATGATAGTCTTCATAGAATCCTGTGAGTGCAGTCAAGGTCTGCAGTTTAACATCTGCATATTACTGCATTCAGAGAGAACAGGCTTCACAAAAAGACAAAGAAAATACATGAGCATAGAGTAATGGTCTTTAATGTATCATATGCCATGAATAGTAATGAAGTTTTGGATAAGTGCAACAAGGCCACATTGAGTAAAAAAAAATGAGAAAAGACTAAAGAATTCAATTAGAGAGATTTTGGGTGATCCGTTACAGCAAACTGTCACAAGTGGATCACCTCAAAAGCATAGCCAGAGGGAGTTATATTACACCAGCCAAATTCACAATAACGTTCAAATACATTTAGAAATGTTTAAAAAATTTAAGAATTAGAATATGCCTCAATTATTTGGTGCCCATGTTTCAAAAAACACAAACATAATGGAGAAGGCATTAAACATGTTACTAAATGGCTAATAAATTAAAAAATAACAATTATGCAGAAAGATAGGAGGCACTAAATATACCAAAATTAGAAAACAAAGAGGTGATATGATCACGTACAAAATCATGATGGGAACTCACAACCTTTATAAGAAAGATATCTTGAAATATGCAGCATTAAAGATATAAGATACAGATTCAAATGATGAAAACACAGTTGTAAAACAAACAAAATGCTCATGTGCAAACAGTGGTAGACAGATGGAGCATATCACTAGTGGGAGTAGTGTGTACCATCACCATTTGAGGCTTCAAAACAATATATGATAAAGAAAATAAGGAACCCAAAACACCAGAAGCTTAGCTCTCTTTCTGTAGTAAACTTTGGTAATTGTATCTTCTGAAAATCTATAGCCCCAATGCCTTACTTTATGCCATGAGATCCACACACACACACACAAAGCCACCGAGCTTGAAGTTGGTGTCAACCGAGCTCTTCAAGTTGTGGTCAAGAGATCTTACCTAACGGCGCAGGTGCAGGTATCTGGGAGTATGTTAACGGTGTTCCTACAACAGTAAAATAAATCAAGGAGATAAAATTTGTAAAAAAAAAAGCAACAAATTAGCACAGGAGCTGAAACAGTTGGGCAAACCTTAAAGTTATTGGCCACCTTTGTCAACGATAGAACATCCAACTGACTTAATCTCACTGAACACCAATCAAAAGAAGAACCGGATGAAACACATGTATAATTTAAAAATTATGAGTTAATCAAGAGTCAATGAGCACAATTATAGAAGGGAAAAATGGGGCTTAAGCAATTAGTAACAGTAATTTAGGTACAATTAGAGGAAATACTGAATGGTAAGCTAGGCTGGTAGTAGCTGCAAAGTAAGAAGAGGCAAAGATTAATGGTAGAAGTAACAGTAGTTAGAAAACGTAAAACAGAGATAAAACATAGCTATGTCAAGTTACCAAACATAAGAACATAAAGAAGAAAGCACAAGAGACCAAGGATATCAATGCACAAGTGATCATGAGGGAGGGTGAGAAAATAAAATACAGAAGCAAAATGGAAAATATCCTTATCATAAACAAAGACACTATATTTTGCTGCAACTGGACAAATAGACAGAGAGGAGCCTAAATATGAATATATAGGATATGAAGTTGACATTGACAATTTTTATATACACTTTATTGTAGGATTTTGGCATGATTTAATTAATAGCATGATTCCATCACCAGTTTTATTTTTGTTGTCACTAATGAAAAAAAAAAAAAAAGAGTGTAAGCTGGAAGTGCATAATTGGCCTATAGTTTTTATTTTCTGTACCTAACTAGGATTTTATTATGCCTGTATAAAACTTTCATCTATGACTAGAGCCTCAAGGTCTGAGAATTTGTCGTGTATGCATTTTCTCCACTTCAACATTTTTCTGCTTTTGCACAATATTCACCATGTTTACTACCCCATTCATTTTATTCAGGAACTATATAAATAAATAAAAACTAATGCAGCCTTCAATTATTATTATTAATCATATCATTTTATGGGAATTTAATGAAAACTTACCATCTTTTGCAGTCTTAGCCTTCTGAGCTAGAATTAACAGGCTTCGACATTTAGTAATGAGCTCTTCGCGTGACAGCTTCTCAAGACTTCCTCCTCCACCTCCAGTAGTTCGGCCAGATGCCTTTCCCTCCCCTTGATCCCCAGGGGGAGCGCTGATATCACCATTGCTCTCCTATATGCAAAGAATGTAAATAAATAAATAAATATTACAATGTACATTACATGTCTAAAACGTGACAAGTGTGTGTGTATGATCACCATGGTTGTGAGTGACGACTACACAGTCAAGCATGCCACAAAACGCCAGACTCTCGACTGGTCAGGTAAACCACGTATAATGTCACAATGAAGCTTAACACAAGGCAGTTACAGTAAGATTTCACTATAGACACTTATTCATTTATAACAATGAGCCTAAACTATTAAAATCGTGGATTCTGAAGAAAAAACATATAAATTACAAGATAAATGTAATAATTATTACCATGAAGTGAGAAAATTCTAAGTTTTCCTCTTGGCTGACATATCTGTTTACGTGGGACTGGGGCGGTTGTGGTCCCACGTCGCTCACCCTCAATACTCATAGAAAACGAAAAGGATTCTTTTTTTTTGTACAGTATAGATTAATAATAATTTACATAATTGCTGCTTATGATTGTTTATGAATTATTAAGATTGTTCATAAATTATTAAGTTGCTTAAATTAGAGACTGCACTTGTTGTCGATCTAGAGTCCATTGATGACGTTCATTGTATTTTCTAACTAGCGCATTAAAACTGTAACTTGTTTAGCTTACCTAATAAGTACCTAATTTCCTCCTCGCCGTTTTCAGTAATTGGCATTTTCTGTACAAAAAGCCGTAATTTGAAAATGAAAATAGGTGCAGAGAGTCAGAATTCGGCTCAAAATCACGCTCAGGAGTCAAATTTCGGATATTTCAGATATTTTGAAAACTGCAGGGGGGTTTGGGCAAAATATGACCCCTCTCCGTTTTCAGTAATTAGCATATTTTCAGTATAAAAAGTCGTAATTTGAAAATGAAAAAAGGTGCAGAGAGTCAAAATTCGGCTCAAAAACCACACTCAGGAGTCAAATTCCCGACATTTCAGATATTTTAAAAACTGCAGGGGGGTTTGGGCAAAATATGACCCATCGCCGTTTTCAGTAATTGGCATATTTTCGGTATAAAAAGTCGTAATTTGAAAATGAAAATAGGTGCAGAGAGTCAGAATTCGGCTCAAAAATCACACTCAGGAGTCAAATTTAAGACATTTCAGATATTTTGAAAACTGCAGGGGGGTTTGGGCAAAATATGACCCATCGCCGTTTTCAGTAATTGGCATATTTTCGGTATAAAAAGTCGTAATTTGAAAATGAAAATAGGTGCAGGGAGTCAGAATCCGGCTCAAAAATCACACTCAGGAGTCAAATTTCCGACACTTCAGATATTTTGAAAACTGCAGGGGGGTTTGGGCAAAATATGACCCATCGCCGTTTTCAGTAATTGGCATATTTTCGGTACAAAAAGTCGTAATTTAAAAATGAAAATAGGTGCAGAGAGTCAGAATTCGGCTCAAAAATCACACTCAGGAGTCAAATTTCGGACATTTCAGATATTTTGCAAACTGCAGGGGGGTTTGGGCAAAATATGACCATTTCGCCGTTTTCAGTAATTGGCATATTTTCGGTACAAAAAGTCGTAATTTGAAAATGAAAATGGGTGCAGAGAGTCAGAATTCGGCTCAAAAATCACGCTCAGGAATCAAATTTCGGACATTTCAGATATTTTGAAAACTGCAGGGGGGTTTGGGCAAAATATGACCCATCGCCGTTTTCAGTAATTGGCATATTTTCGGTGTAAAAAGTAGTAATTTGAAAATGAAAATAGGTGCAGAGAGTCAGAATTCGGCTCAAAAATCACCCTCAGGAGTCAAATTTCGGACATTTCAGATATTTTGAAAACTGCAGGGGGGTTTGGGCAAAATATGACCCATCGCCGTTTTCAGTAATTGGCATATTTTCGGTGTAAAAAGTAGTAATTTGAAAATGATAATAGGTGCAGAGAGTCAGAATTCGGCTCAAAAATCACGCTCAGGAGTCAAATTTCCGACATTTCAAATATTTTGAAAACTGTAGGGGGGTTTGGGCAAAATATGACCCCTCTCCGTTTTCAGTAATTGGCATATTTTCGGTACAAAAAGTCGTAATTTGAATTTGAAAATAGGTGCAGAGAGTCAGAATTTGGCTCAAAAATCACGCTCAGGAGTCAAATTTCCGACATTTTAGATATTTTGAAAACCGCAGGGGGGTTTGGGCAAAATATGACCCATCGCCGTTTTCAGTAATTGGCATATTTTCGGTGTAAAAAGTAGTAATTTGAAAATGAAAATAGGTGCAGAGAGTCAGAATTCGGCTCAAAAATTACACTCAGGAGTAAAATTTCCGACATTCCAGATATTTTGAAAACTGCAGGGGGGTTTGGGCAAAATATGACCCCTCTCCGTTTTCAGTAATTGGCATATTTTCGGTATAAAAAGTCGTAATTTGAAAATGAAAATAGGGGCAGAGAGTCAGAATTCGGCTCAAAAACCACACTCAGGAGTCAAATTTCCGATACTTCAGATATTTTGAAAACTGCAGGGGGGTTTGGGCAAAATATGACCCCATCGCCGTTTTCAGTAATTGGCATATTTTCGGTACAAAAAGTCGTAATTTGAAAATGAAAATAGGTGCAGAGAGTCAGAATTCGGCTCAAAATTCACGCTCAGGAGTCAAATTTCCGACATTTCAGATATTTTGAAAACCGCAGGGGGGTTTGGGCAAAATATGACCCATCGCCGTTTTCAGTAATTGGCATATTTTCGGTGTAAAAAGTAGTAATTTAAAAATGAAAATAGGTGCAGAGAGTCAGAATTCGGCTCAAAAATCACCCTCAGGAGTCAAATTTCGGACATTTCAGATATTTTGAAAACTGCAGGGGGGTTTGGGCAAAATATGACCCATCGTCGTTTTCAGTAATTGGCATATTTTTGGTACAAAAAGTCGTAATTTGAAAATGAAAATAGGTGCAGAGAGTCAGAATTCGGCTCAAAAATCACACTCAGGAGTAAAATTTCCGACATTTCAGATATTTTGAAAACTGCAGGGGGGTTTGGGCAAAATATGACCCCATCGCCGTTTTCAGTAATTGGCATATTTTCGGTACAAAAAGTCGTAATTTGAAAATGAAAATAGGTGCAAAGAGTCAGAATTCGGCTCAAAAACCATACTCAGGAGTCAAATTTCCGACATTTCAGATATTTTGAAAACTGCAGGGGGGTTTGGGCAAAATATGACCCATCGCCGTTTTCAGTAATTGGCATATTTTCGGTGTAAAAAGTAGTAATTTGAAAATGATAATAGGTGCAGAGAGTCAGAATTCGGCTCAAAAATCACACTCAGGAGTCAAATTTCAGACATTTCAGATATTTTGAAAACTGCAGGGGGGTTTGGGCAAAATATGACCCCATCGCCGTTTTCAGTAATTGGCATATTTTCGGTACAAAAAGTCGTAATTTGAAAATGAAAATAGGTGCAGAGAGTCAGAATTCGGCTCAAAAATCACGCTCAGGAGTCAAATTTCCGACATTTCAAATATTTTGAAAACTGTAGGGGGGTTTGGGCAAAATATGACCCCTCTCCGTTTTCAGTTATTTGCATATTTTCGGTGTAAAAAGTCGTAATTTGAAAATTAAAATAGGTGCAGAGAGTCAGAATTCGGCTCAAAAATCACGCTCAGGAGTCAAATTTCCGACATTTTAGATATTTTGAAAACCACAGGGGGGGTTTGGGCAAAATATGACCCATCGCCGTTTTCAGTAATTGGCATATTTTCGGTGTAAAAAGTAGTAATTTGAAAATGAAAATAGGTGCAGAGAGTCAGAATTCGGCTCAAAAATCACACTCAGGAGTCAAATTTCGGACATTTCAGATATTTTGAAAACTGCAGGGGGGTTTGGGCAAAATATGACCCCTCTCCGTTTTCAGTAATTGGCATATTTTCGGTGTAAAAAGTCGTAATTTGAAAATGAAAATAGGTGCAGAGAGTCAGAATTCAGCTCAAAAATCACACTCAGGAGTCAAATTTCGGACATTTCAGATATTTTGAAAACTGCAGGGGGGTTTGGGCAAAATATGACCCTATCGCCGTTTTCAGTAATTGGCATATTTTCGGTATAAAAAGTCGTAATTTGAAAATGAAAATAGGTGCAGAGTCAGAATTCGGCTCAAAAACCACACTCAGGTGTAAAATTTCCGACATTTTGAAAACTGCAGGGGGGTTTGGGCAAAATATGACCCCTCTCCGTTTTCAGTAATTGGCATATTTTCGGTGTAAAAAGTCGTAATTTGAAAATGAAAATAGGTGCAGAGAGTCAGAATTCGGCTCAAAAATCACACTCAGGAGTCAAATTTCCGATATTTCAGATATTTTGAAAACTGCAGGGGGGTTTGGGCAAAATATGACCCTTCGCCGTTTTCAGCAATTGGCATATTTTCGGTATAAAAAGTCGTAATTTGAAAATGAAAATAGGTGCAGAGTCAGAATTCGGCTCAAAAACCACACTCAGGTGTAAAATTTCCGACATTTTGAAAACTGCAGGGGGGTTTGGGCAAAATATGACCCCTCTCCGTTTTCAGTAATTGGCATATTTTCGGTGTAAAAAGTCGTAATTTGAAAATGAAAATAGGTGCAGAGAGTCAGAATTCAGCTCAAAAATCACACTCAGGAGTCAAATTTCGGACATTTCAGATATTTTGAAAACTGCAGGGGGGTTTGGGCAAAATATGACCCTATCGCCGTTTTCAGTAATTGGCATATTTTCGGTATAAAAAGTCGTAATTTGAAAATGAAAATAGGTGCAGAGTCAGAATTCGGCTCAAAAACCACACTCAGGTGTAAAATTTCCGACATTTTGAAAACTGCAGGGGGGTTTGGGCAAAATATGACCCCTCTCCGTTTTCAGTAATTGGCATATTTTCGGTGTAAAAAGTCGTAATTTGAAAATGAAAATAGGTGCAGAGAGTCAGAATTCGGCTCAAAAATCACACTCAGGAGTCAAATTTCCGATATTTCAGATATTTTGAAAACTGCAGGGGGGTTTGGGCAAAATATGACCCTTCGCCGTTTTCAGCAATTGGCATATTTTCGGTATAAAAAGTCGTAATTTGAAAATGAAAATAAGCGCAGAGTCAAAATTCGGCTCAAAAATCACACTCACGAGTCAAATTTCGGACATTTGACATGCTCGTCGTTTGAACCACTCATGTCAATGCTTAAATATGAGTCTGGAATATACAAGAACGAGGTTGTGGATGCAGATCAAGATCTTGGTAATCTTCAACTGTAAAGACGTGGAAGGACTCCACAACCATTAAGCTTCAAACAGTAAATATTGGTAAGTTATCCTATTATCATATTGGTTAAATATATATATATGCAGAGATAATGTTAATAAAATAATTAAAAATCGTTTAATGTACTCTACATATCATAACAGATTACTTTGAAACCCGTATCGGTCACTAAACAAAAAATTGGGCTACTCTTATTACAAATTCGCTACTTTTAGACCGTCAGCCCGCTACTTTTAGCAATTTGAATCTGGCAACCCTGGTTGATTGACAGTCGAGAGGCAAGACCAAAGAGTCAAAGCTCAACCCCCGCAAGCACAACTAGGTGAGAACGGATGGACAGGGGAGAGACCTCTTTCCCCCCAGACCCGACCCGAGCTTTTTCTCTACATGAATTTTATTGATCTCCTGATGTAAGCACAAGGTCAAGAACGTTACCTTGAGTGGGCTCCATCACATGTTGTATGAGAGAGGAGTTATGCACCAGGTCAAGAAATTGTTCTTCTGCTTGCGATGATAGACTTACCGAATCTTTTGTCTCATGGGTAGAGTCTCCCATTATAATAGTTTGGTTTTATGATGCTGCATTGATCACATTATGCAGAATCAGTAACTTCTGCTGTTGCTGGTTCTGACCTGTAGGATACTTCCACTGTCAGTTTCTTTCCATCTTGAGCTAGTATATTGCACCATACAGACTGAGGATCCCCCATGGAGTTCAATTCCTCATTGGTGGTAACATTCAGGTCCTCTTTCACAGATAGCATTACCCCACTTGCTCTGTTGCTTTGTCCTCTCTGACTAGTGGATGGTACCCTGGGAGGTGGAAATATTCAGCTCAGCAAAATTTTATATGATACAATTTGATGTTAAAATACTGCACATTTATTTTTGCTTTTTCACTCAAGGGGACACTAATTTGTATAATCTGTTACCAGCTAAAAGCTTCATGTTAAATAGTGTTACATACCTTCAAAAAGGCACTTTTTCCTCGCCATTAAAATTCTTAATTTGTGATTTTCTTTATAATGTATTTCATAAATATTGCATCATTATTGAACATATCACTGGGTTTGTTACTCATACCTAGATCTCTGAAGCCTTACTCAAACACTATCTGATGCTTCAGATTACATAGGCATAGCAATACAGTATAATGTACTGTTCAGGGAAAATGAGTTGAGTAGTTTGTTTAATAACATTTATGTACATATTGCTAACATAAGATACCATTCAGTTCCTTAACTAGTGTTATAAAAGCTCTGAAAAATTTGATTAATATCATAATAAATGACAGAACAGTAAGTGTAAAACTTGTACAATATAAGGAAAGGTAACAAATAACAATAAAATTAAGGCAATACTAACAACCAACAATTACATAAGTAAATGTAGGTTTGCTATTGTGGCAGTTTTAAACCTAAAGTGTTAGTAGTGCCCACAGCACTTGCAAAATAATCTTCAGCATGAAAAATTGTAGGACGGTTGAATGACAGCTGTGATGATGTTGGGGTTCTGATTGGATACTGTTCTTTCTTCTGAAAAATATAATAGATGTAAAATAACAACACTAACATAAATGCTTTGTATTGGTAAATAAATGCTCAAACTTATTTCCACAGGAATCTACATTATCTTTAAGATATTTTATCATTACTGGATGTCACTGAATTGTAAAGACAAACATGCATT
Organism: Procambarus clarkii; assembly: GCF_040958095.1. Lineage (NCBI taxonomy): Eukaryota > Metazoa > Arthropoda > Malacostraca > Decapoda > Cambaridae > Procambarus > Procambarus clarkii. The sequence continues at coordinate 21,808,978 of NC_091193.1, forward strand.
TTCTACTCACAAAGAAAAGTGGCCTAATAACTGTTGTAAAACTATGACTTGAGCCTATGTCTGCCTCAGCTTGATTTACAGACGTCTCCATCTTAACCAAGTCATCTTTGACATGTACTACTAATCTTTCCAAATGATCAATACTTTGGAAGGTACGCTGAAGAGCCTAAAGTACAAACATTAAAACTTTTTCAGAAAGAACCATCTATGTACAGTACTGTATATCATAAGAGCAACTAAATACAGGTAATTTGTTAGGTATTATTAAACAATATTTTCAATAAATGAACATACTACACCTTTAAATATTTTTTACCTGGTAATTTGAATAAACCTGTGGAACCAGCACATCCATGGTGTGTCGACTCTCGCTGCGAGTCTAGATAAAATAAAAATTATAACACTATTATACTAAAGGAAGAGAAACAGGTTCATTAAAACCCTCTAAAATTCAAGACAACAGATCATCAAACAATATACAATATAATTAGTATTTAAATAAGTATAGAATACAGGTACATTCAAAAATGATAATGTTACCATCTAATGTCATATTGTTTGTGTTTCAAGATAAAAAATAAATAATTTATAATGTAGTAATGAAGTTCAAAGTTGATTCAAAATATACTATTCTTTCTAAACTTAAGTAGCTTGAATGCCTCACTAACCAGCCTGTCCTCTCCAGTATTCACAATGTCACTTAAATTATGTACTAAACTGCCCGGACCTAGTCTAACCAAGGACCCACAAATAGAAAACGTGGACATCAAGTCAATTTTCCAAGCAGCTAAGATTTATAGTACAGTACATAATTTTTTGGCCATAGCAGATTTGTGTCAAAATGTGATGTACTATTTAAGAGGATTGGTTACATTAACACTACCAGGCTACAGAACAAGGTCCTGTTACATCTAGACTCATGTCGAGGAGGAGGCCTGCTCGAGGACCGGGCCGCAAGGATGTTGAGCCCCGAAATCATCGCAATGCAAGGTGCAATGCATACTGCCTAGGCCAGTTCTGAAAATTTTCCAGGTATTTCATCCTACTCACCAAGGACCTAGATGCAAAATAGGTTCAACAAGAGCTTTCACTAGGATGCAAAATAAGGTCAACATAAGTGACTTGGGTAAGTCACTAGTTCCTTTGACACAGACCACAGAACAAAAGATGGAGTTCTTGGTTACCTCTACATAACTATGCCCACTAGATGATAAGTTAAAGTGAAATTACCTGTAACCTATAAACACAAAAGCCAAATACACCTATGAGCAACTCTACTACTTGAAGGTTGGCATTCAATTCCCAACCATGTAAGTGGTTCGGCACTATTCTTTTCCTCCATCCTATCCTAAATCCTTCCCTTCCAAGTGCTATACAGTCATAATGGCTTAGCATTTTCTCCTGATAATTACCTTGCCAAACGACTACAGTACAGTATTTAGCACTTGAAAAGAATGACTATAAGTATTTGGGATAGGACAGAGGTAAAGAATACAGTAGTGCCAAACTACTAGGAAGGTTGCGGGATTGAACGCTGACCTGCACGAAGTAAGACCTTCGCTCTACAATCCAGTCCAAGTAGCTAAAGTATGTTATGTTTCAAGCCAATATGTTTAAGCATATTGAACAAAACACCCTGAGAAAAAATGAGAAGAAACAAAACAAATATAACTGTACACAAGAAACCTCTAATGAAGCCCTATCAAGATACCAAATCTATAGTGATTTGTTTCTTTGATTTTTCACCTCTTCCAGATAAAATTTCTTGCCACTAACCACTAACCATTACACAGCTGAGTGTTCAACAATATTAAAGGTTTTAGAGGCATAAAGAAATACTTATACTGTACAATAATATAAATATATCATCCAAAATGCTATGCATACTAGTGGCTTTAGGTATTGTATGTACTATCTCTATCTTTAAATCCAACATTATGTATGTAATTCAATGTATGTACCTTTACATGAATAAAAAATCTATATCTAAATCATATCACTGTCCCATCATGTAAAATGTTGACTCAAATCGAAGGACAATTGTTTCTGTGTTAGCAATTAGCAACTATTTCACTTATGGGATAGTCAAATCAGTGCCCCGTGGAATTCTTCAAATAGGCAAGCTAAAACCATACCTCACAAAGTTAGCATTTTCTAATAACTATTTGTTAATTCAATAAAAGAAGAAATCAAGGAAAACAAAGACACAGGCCTTTAATTTGTTAATGTTATTTTATGGATGATAGCAAATATTCCCTAAAATTTTATGCGTACCCTTTCAAGAAGACTGCCATATTCTTCTAATCTCGTCAACATTGATTCCAGCTCACGATCAAGAGCGGATCTCTGTACAATGGATAAACAAATTCTATGTAGAATATTTGCACTTTCTTAGATTTTTTAATAATAATTAATGATAATTATAATAATAATAAATGATAATTACTGTATAATAATAATTGTAACAATAATGATAATTGTAATAATAATGATAATTGTAATAATGATAATTATATTATAATAATAATAATAATAATAATAAATGATAATTGTAATAATAACTATAATTATAATAATGATAATTATAAGTGATAATTATTATAATAATAGTAATAATTATAATTATAATAATGATAATTATAATAGTGATAATTATAATAAATGATAATTATAATAATAATAATTATTAATAATTAGTAATTTATACAGGGTATAAACAATATGAAACATAAACCAATTTCTAGCTATTAAGGCCAATATGAGGATGAAGTACTTGGCCAGTATGACTATATGTACAGCATAGCACCAGCAAGTGGCAGAGGACAGACTAACAACATGGATATTAAGTCAAATCTAAACAAAATTTTATATTTTACTGTGAATGATCTCATACTAAAATCATTTATGATCTTACTGGTGCACTTACAACTATCCAAATAATGCAATACTGTATATTTTTTTAAACTAGTTCAAATTAGTAAATCATTATTGTCGTAAACTTAAATCAGCTTCAAAGTTTATACTGGAATTCCTATTTGATTACAATACATAATGAGGGTAGATATATTTCATCTAGAATTAGTTTAAATCTTAAGAGGTTCTAGATAAAATATGTCTACAATATGTGTTTGCAATCCATTACATATTTATAGGCCTTTAAAGAAAAGTGGAATGTTAACAATCTTTATATTTTCTACCACCACCTTATCATTGCAAAACCACCTTGATGTCGGTCATCAACAAAGATCAAAATGCAGCCATAAATTCTTTTTTAATTTGCTATTTTTATTATAATTTTTAGTAAGACCAGTTTTCCCAGCTGTACCAAACAAAACTAAATAAAATTAAAGCATAACTTATAATAATGGCTACAGCGAGAAACTAACCTCCGAGGTTGCATCCACTTCAAAATATGCAGCATAATCTTTAGCTGTCTGTCTCAAGATCTCGTCTCGCTTCTCAGCATCAAACTCGCCAGCCATTATAACTTGTGCTCTGACTTCCGGTTCTCTAAGTTCCTTCCTCTCATTAATGATATGACAAATCTGCAATAAAGTTTTCTCCTCACGGTAACTGCCTGAGCGGCGGTGCTTGGTCACACATCTCTCAAAGGTGCACGAGTGAGGTTTGTGTAAGACACTGTTAATAAAGGTAATTTGTGGCACGAAACTTCAATATTTCTACGGTGGCTGGAGAATATGATGATGGTATCACTCAGTAGCTCCGGCTGCAATATTTATATGTTATTTGATTTCTTTTTGAGATTACTCTGATATGGCCTAACTTGGAGGCATTTAACATTTGCTGTGGCCACTTGTTTCACGCGAAGTGGAAGGTCTCCTCCTCCTCCTAGTGTGCGCTAGACGCTGAGGAGTATTTTGAGAGAGCTGCGTCTTGCTTGAAGTTGGTTTTTAGAGTGTGTTGTGACTGAAGCTCTGGTAAAGGTTTGTTTACTCTGGCGCTCCTTCACTCGTCCACCTGACTGATCAGTAGTGTCAATCAGCTGATCTTCCAACTACGTTTTCTTTGTTCGTTAGTCAGCATCAGAGAAAACGGCCACACTTCACACTGACAGGGGAAAGCACCGACTTACTTATATTGAGTCCCTACCCCCCCTTCCCCCCCGGTGAAGATCAACTGCATGTTCAATTCAATTTCTTTCTTTATTATGCACCCCATACCCATCCCGTGGGCGGTGGTGTAAAGGATTACAGAGGCACAGAATCGGTTCAGGAACTGAACCCTCTAGTTCGTTTAGCTAAGCAAATAACATTCTTTTGACGCTAGTTACACAATTATTAATGTTATATATACATGTACACACTCTCATACATACATGTACATATATATACGCATACATATATACATACACATACATATTTAATCACCTACACAAATACACACATCAATAATCTTTTGTGTCACAAGTGATCATCAAGAGGCTCACAACAGTCACTATACAAGTCACTTTATATCTATGGTGAGTCACACAGTTACTAGTCTTGCTGCACACCCACCCAACTGGGCGGCAGCTTTACAGTCATGTGCATGCTGCACCTACAGTCAGCAAATGTTGGATACTTCGCTAAGATTTCGGAACATTTAACACAAAGATCTAATAATTATAATGATTATTTTCACTGCGACCCAACTAGAATGAACCCCAACTAGAGATTCACATGGATGATGGGACAGTTGCCATGGCAACACCTCCGGCGGGTTACGTTGTTTGTAAACATTAGTCTCCTCCACGTGTTGTAGTGCAGTGCTCCAGGAAGAAATCCATTACCTCAGTCTTAGCTGTTAAAGGAGTTTCTGTCGTAATTTAAAGAACTGTATACACAAGATTAAAATAAAATAAAAAACTGCCGAGTTGAAGCTATTAACATTAACTATTCGTCTATAGTAGACCACAACTATATGTTGACGGCTGCAATTGGTAAACAATCTAGACTATAGACCACAGACCATTCACAGTTACTGACCGTCCTTTGCACAGACCACAGATCTTTATCAGCTGCTATTCATCCATAAAAAGAGACCAAAGACCATTCACAGCTACTGTTCGTTCATAATAAAAAGCACAGACCATTCTCAGCTGCACTTTGGGCAGCTTACCAATCAACATGTCCAGAATTCAAGGAAATGCAAGACGACTTGTATCAAACACAGTTGAGACTTTAACTGGAACATTTTTCCCTGGTGTTTCATTTAGTCAACTTGGTGAAAATTCATACGGTATGTGTCATAATGGCTTTTAATGTTGACTAGATTATGAGATACTGTATAACTAATAATCTTTTATGAGATATTTTATGAGCATCTTTATTTGTAAAGAAAATGAATGCTTTTTCTTATGAGTGTACTGTATAAAGTAAAATTAATATTTGAAATGTTTTTTACCACCATCACCATTTAATTTCACTTAACGGTGAATTAAGAACTTTTTAAATACTTTTTGAATAGGTTATCTATGGAAAGAAGCCTCAAAGTCTAATATTGGTTCTGGGCCTGGTGTTCCCATGCACCACCACTGAACCAGTCATTAAATTAATTTTGTTTCTTTATCTATCCCGTACCCCATACCCACCCCATTGGCAGTAGTGGAAAAGGTTACAGAGGCACATAATGGGCTCAAGAATTGAACCCCAAACTTATTTAGCTAAGCAAGATTCTAAACATTTTAATGTATACCCAATATATCTATAGTAATTTTAACATAATTCGTTCAATTACTGAAACACAACAGTCTCTAAACCAAGAAGTTTATATCTGTGGTGAGCCAGCTACATAGTCACGAATCATGCACTCGACACCCTTCCAACTGGTGACAGTGGAAAGTTTACAATCATGTGCGTGGGCTAACAACAGTAAGCAAACTTTGGATATTTGGTTAAGATTTCTGGTAATACTAAGTACCTCATTTTTTATGTAAGCTATGTGAACAGTTCTACAGGTCTACTTCAGCAGGTGTGCAAATCTCCAGGCATACTTGTAGCCAAGCCTAAGCCTAGCTGTAGTAATGTCGAGAAGTCTGCTGACTTCATTGGATGACAAATAGAGATGTGGCTCTTCCTGCATAGTGGTATGATGATGGATGGAATAATTAGTGTAAATTTCACTTTGTCTCAAATCTACTAAATTATGTTGAAGTTCTTGGTATATTTCTACCCTCTGTTGGCCCAAAGGCAATCCAAAATGGTAATCAGTTGCCTCTTTAAGAGCTCATGCTTTGGCTAACTCACCAGTTCTATCATGCATTTGGAGGCCAATATGGGATTGGACCCACAGGAGACACTCCTGACTATCAATGATTATTTTATTATATCTTGTCTTCTTTTTAGACACAATTATATCCCAGTTATGTCTTAAGATTTGAGTACAATCAAAGATGGCAACATCACTTACAATTAATGTGTCAACTTTTGATACATATACAGCACTTGTTTGAGTGTGATTCCTGTGGGAAATATTTCTGTCTGAAGAATGGAGGCCTAGTCATTTATACAAGCTCCCCTACTCAGAATAGGAGCCATCTCTCATTGTCAGAGCAACTGTACATCCAGCAGTTCCAGTGGATTGATGTAGGGAACCATTAGTGTAAATAGTTTGGTAGAGGGAGTGCACTTTGACCAGAGCGTCAATCTACCTAAAGGTATTGTATGTTGCTTCAAAAATTCATGTTTGTTCATTTGAGGCATCAGGCTATTGTGATTTGTGTGTGTAATGAAGTAAGGGCAAAGAGGTATAACAGCTTATTGATAGAGCTCGGGTGCATGGGGGAATTGTGTAAAATCCTGGTTTGTGTCTCGGAGAGGCTGCAGGATCCGAGTAAGGTCAGTAGAACTTCTTTTACCATGTCGTAGCTCAGTCGATTAAGGCAGCGTCTGGGATCCTCTCGGACATAGGTTCGAACCCTCGTCACGGCCCTTGTGGATTTGTTCAAGAGATTCTGTTCCATAAAATGATAACAGAATGGACACTGTACATGCAGTAACCATGTTCCTGAACTCCGGGTGTTTTTATCCAGATGGCAAGACACAATCATCCATTTGCAAGGAAATATTGGCAAATATAACCATGTATATTATGGTCAAAATTACACAGTACAATAGTTCTTTTTATTTATATATTTATTTATTTATATTCAAGAAGGTACAATGGGTTGTGAGAGTACATAACATTGGTGTTTGAGTATTTGAATGCTCAAACACTTGAACACTTGACTGCAAGCCAGAGGGCATGTGTGAAACCCTGATTTTTCCTTCGGTGAAGCCTCAGGAACCCTAGAGGATTCACTTGCTTTTCAGGTTGCGATGCTTTTGACCATTTTGTAGTGTAGTTGTCTATGGCATTAGCTTGGGAGTACCCAGACCATAAGTTCAAAACCTTCACATGGCTCCTACTGAATTTCTCATTACTGTAATACATTACATTCATGTGATTTCTTTCTGTAGTATTATTATTATTATGAGTAGTAGTAATAGTAGTAGTAGTATCTGGAGAATAGCAGTTTGTCTTTTGTTTAGTCCAAAAATGAAAAAAACATATTGTATACAAATAACATTAACATGAATTTGTGCATACTGTACTACGATACAATTACATGCATATACAGTATGTTTTAATATAATAAAAATCCTTGTTGATTTTACATTTATCAATATAGTAATGCAGGTTTAAATAAATATAACTTTTGTGTGTATTTAGTGCTTCTTTCTCCATTATTTTCCAGGAAATGAGGTGGTATCAAGTCTTCCATTGCAAATGGTTATATACTTCTCTGCACTTTTTTTTCCCTGTTGGTGTGCAACCTCAGTTGTCATGATGACTTTAAAGGTTGGTCTGATTTGCAATACTTGTTCCTTAAAAGCATTTCTTGCTTTAATATCTTTAAGGAAACCTCATATAGAAACTATGCACAAAAAACTTGAAAGAAATTAACCATTTATTACATGTGTTGCAGTTTGCCAGTAAAACTGTACCGTGCATGCATATTATCTTCAGTTACTGTACTTTATTTCTCACATTCATTTATTTAAACCATATTCACATCTGAAAATGTACAGATCATTTTCTCAGTTCTATTTTCATTATTACTCAATTCTCTATTTTTATTCCCCCCCCCCCCCCCCCCATCCCATCCTCAACCCTTATCCTGACCCCTTCCAAGTGCTATATAGTCGTAATGGCTTGGCACTTTCCCTTGATAGTTCCTTCCTTCCTTCTCTCTTTTTATTGTCAGGCTTCATAATTGCTTTAAAATTAACTCATATAAATGGTGAATTTTACATTGTAAAATTACTCATACACAATTAAATGAAAATATTATCAATAATATTAATTTGTGTAGTTTCAGTATGTGACCAATCTCTACCAGTTTATTCTGGTTGCTATTTACATCGCTTTGCCCCTGATTGAAGTTATTCGTCTCTACATAGGATACATTGGAAATCTGGAAGAAAAGGTTAGTACAGTACTGTACAGTGCTTTAATTGAAAACATTGAAGAAATTGTTTAGTTTAATTTTTGTATACTGTATTACTGAATGGATCTGGCCATTCATCTTTTTTCAAGAGATTCTACAAGCCATCTTTAGCTTACCTTATGTAGTACTGTACTTGCAAATTCTTTATGCCAATGAATTTTGTAATTGCACTTACAGTGCCTCCTTTTCCCTATTCAAAATATTTTTCTAGTAAGTGCATTGCACTTTACAGGGTTTAGAATTACCGTAAAAAATATAAAATTTGTAGCAGAGTGGTGCTAGGCAAGATTTGTTCTGTTAAGTGTAGTATTTTGTTAATAAAGTGAAAGGCATTATATTGATATAATCTCAAAAAGCAGTTCTTGTTTTTTCTTATTATATGCAACATTTCCTGCTGACTTTCTGTCCTTGTTGAAGCCACTAGTGTTAGTGGCCCTCAGATAAATTCAGGTCAATTTCTCATTTCCTCTAGTGATGGTTCTTATCTTTGTCAACATTTACACTAATGCCAATTGGGAGTCTGTTCTATTTTCTTCACATTGCTGTTTAATATTTTTCTTCACAATGTTTCTTCCTTTCTTATTTGTATGTAATTACCTAAGTGTAATTACAGGATGAGAGCTATGCTCATGGTGTCCCGTCTTCCCAGGACTCTTTGTCGAATAATGCTTTGAAATTACTGGCAGTTTTGGCCTCCACCACCTTCTCACCTATCCTGTTCCAACTGTCTACCACTCTCTTTACAAAAAAAAGTGAATGTGCAAGCTGATGGCTGTTTCATTCTTTTCACATCCCCTATTAATCTATGTACAGTAGGTGGTGATCCCACCACTGTGTGGTGTAATGAGCTTTGCATCTTCTTCCCACTAAACAAATGAAATGAGGAAAACAATACAAAGCATGGTTGAAAATGGGTGAAAATTCCTATCTCCAATTTGCATTGCAGCCAATAGATGGCACCCCAATCTACATAAGGTAAAACTCTACTCCCACTCCTGGTACTGTTGTGAGGGCTGTATGCCATTTTGATTCCCTTAGACCTCTGGGCTGTCATTCCCAGCCCATGAGTTGAGGTGGGTGAAGGATAAGGACCCTGGGTTGCCATTTAGGGTGGCCATGAAAGTTGGGGCTTCAGGTGTTTATGCATCTTAACCATCATTGCACCATTTTGTTTCTGGACTTTCAGGTCAGTTTTCTTAATTTTTAGATAGATCTCTCATCGCCATTTTCCCTTCACCTTGTTGAGCGAGCCGGATTTTGGTCCTGGTTCTCAGTAGGTTTGCGTAAATCTCAGAGGCCTGGTACAACCTGAAGGCTTAGCAGTACCAGTGCTTAAAGTACTTGAAACTACAGACGGGCCAACCAGGAAGGTCACGACATTACATTCACTGTATGATTTGCACCCTCAGTGAGAATAAATGGGTGACTGGGCTGATATTAATGTAGGAGATAAGAATATTAATAAGGTAAGAATATTAATAATTATAATAATTACTGTAATAATAATTAAATAAGTAGAAATTTATTGTATAGTTCTTATATGAGTAATTGGAGCATAATATGTATGTGAAATGTTATGTAGGTAGATGGAAATGTTATTGCATTTGATATAATAATTACCTATGAGTTTGAACCAAAATACTGTATAGTTATGGTCAAGAAAGAAAGGAAGAACAATTATTTGTGTAAAACAAACACAAATGATAAAGTACTGGAAGTGGTCAATCAGTTAAGTACCTGGGATGTACAGCTTGAGTAATAAAAAGTGAAAATTTGTGCATTCAAAGTTGAGAGTAGGCTCAATTAGTAATAGAAAGTAACTGGTGCAATGAAAGCATTGAAAAGCATGAAAAACAAGATAGGAATAAATGTAATGTAAATGTGCCTAATACTGTATATGGTTGTGCCAGTTAACTTGACTGCCATGAATTTTAAGTTTTTAACCCCCCCCCCCTTTTTGTTGGGGGGGGGGGAGGGTTCCTTTCTAAATGTTCATAAAAAATTCTAAACAAAACTTCTTTTCTGGGGGGAGCCCCGTCGGCTCCCCGGAGCTATCCCAGGCTGATATGCTAATGTCAGACTTTGGCATCAGTCATGTGTATGGAGTTCTTAGGCCTACCGGGGACCACGGCCAGAACCGGGCCCCCTCAGAGAGGCAAGGGGAGCAATGGCCTATAGAAGCCCCCGTGTAGTTGGAAGCATTCTATGTCTGCCATCGACCGGAACAGGCACCCAGAAAGGTAAGCGCCCCAAAACAAACCCCTATTCTGGTTAAAATTGCTACCTAAAACCGAACTAGTGGATAGAACTCCCCAACCGAAAACAAGCAAACTAGTGTGACGTCACACACTGCCGCGCCGCTGTCTGCGCAGCTCCCCCCTCCCTGGGAGGGGGAAGGGGGAGCCCCAGACCCCCCGCGCCGGCTACCCACACCTCAGTTCTTGAGGCTGATGCTATAGGCGATGGTCGTGTGCTCTGGCTCCGGTGTCGCTACTGCACTGTGCTTTGAGTGTGGTGTTAGTTTTGTGGGTGCGAGAGCCAGGAGTTATCTTCAGTACTCGGGCTGCATGCGCCTAGGGCTGCCTTCCCTAGGTGCCCTGTAAGTACTGCCCTTGGGGCTTGGGGCCACCTTCCACAGGCTCCTCGGGGTCTGCCTCTGCTGGTCCGTTTTACCTTTCGGTTTTTCGGCCGCCTGTTGGGCTCTTGGGTGTTCTGTTCTCCCTTGTTACCGGCAGGTAAGAGGCAGTTTGCACTGGTAGGGGCGCAGGGTGCTGCTCAGCTTGTAATTCCCGACATCGCGGCCGGCTCTGTTCCTTGGGGTTCGCTGTCCTCTTGCGGGGTTTTGTTTTTCTTTTTGTTTTTGCCTGGTGGGGGGTTCTGTCATTTTATTCAGTTTGTTTTTGCCCTTCCACTGTTCTCCTCGGTGGCGCCCCCTGCTAGGTCCCCGTGAGTGTACACGTCCCTGGGGTTCAGCTTTAGAAGTTTGCTTGGTAGTTTTGGGCGCCGGTTTGCAGCACCCTGCCTGGGACTACCTGAGCGCGAGTCCTCTTAAAGTAAACGCTCAGGACCCTGGGAATCCCCTAGGGGGCGCGTGGGTCCGATGGATGTGACCCCGGAGTCCCCACTCGCTGTGTGCGAGTTTGAGGGTTGCTCGGTCCCCTTGTCTCAGGGTGACCCTCATTGTTTTTGCCTCTGCCACGCTGCCTGTTGGGTCGGTGATACTTTCGACCCTGAGTCCTGTGAGTGTTGCTGCTTGCTTGTGACTCAATTTACCCAATCCTCTGATGATTCTATTCGGGTACAGGCGGCACGTGCGTTGCAGTCTAGGTTTCGTCTGTTGCAACGCGCTCGGTTGGTTGCTTCCCCGGATGCCCCGGGGCTGCCCCGCTTTGCTTTTAGAGACCCGGACTTGGGGGTGGGGGTCGCTTCGATCCTGGTTCAGTCCGCACCTCCTCGTCCTTCCCCTTCTGTTCGTTCTGGTCCCCCGCCCCTGCTTCCGGCCCCGAAGCGTCTGAGGGTTTCGGGGTCGGAGCAGGGGTTACTTGATCTCGAGACTCGGGCAGCTTCGGGGGTTGCCCCTTCCGGGGGGGTGGCAGAGGCATTCGAGTCTTGTCTCCCGGCCGAAGCTTCAGGGTCTGACCAGTGGGCCCCCCTTCCTCCAGCTTTTCCGGCTGCTCCGTCCTTGTCTTGTGGGGTCGGGGCTTGGGGAGAGGACTCGGCCTCGGGTCCTGTGGTGACGGACCTCGAGGCTGGGGAGGGGCTGACTTGGGGGCCTTGGGCCCCGCTGGACCCCGCCTGGGTTTTTCTTCCCACTGAGCGGGGCTTATTGTTACAAGGAGTGGGGTTTTCTTTCCCCCCCTCTGCGTACGAGTTGGATTTGGTGTCGGCCCCTCCCCGGGTACGGTTCCGTGTTCCCCCGGGTACGTCGGTTCCGTCCTTCCGGAGGTTTTCGGCTTATCGCATCCAACCTGGTGTGGTGCGAGCGGCCTTTGCAGCTTACCTCCTGCGTGACCCTGATTATGCCTCGGAAATGGATCCGTCCACGTTCAGGTTTGGGACTTCGTTCCCTTTCTGGCTCCGTTACGAGGTTCCGGAGTCGTCCTGGCTAGCAGACTGCCCCTTGTTTGGTCTGGATTCCTGGCATTCTTTGTCGTTCCCGCACGCTGGAGTGGCGGGAAGCTTCCACGGTGCTTCAGGTTTTCCTGGGGGGTGAACTTGAGTACCTGAATGAGTGCTTGTTTGCCCCTGCCCTTCCCCGCGATGTGGGCGTTATTCAGCTCCATGTGCAGGTTCCCTCCCTTTCGGCGGCGCTCGTGGCGGAGGACTTGCGCGCTCGGGGCCTTTTTGTGTTCGGCCTTGCGGTTCTTTTCCCTCCTGGAGCTGTCTTCGGATTGGCTCGTGGAGGATGTGGGGACGCTTGGGTCAGTCCCGGGGTCCGGCACCTTGTCCTCGGCTGCGCGTTCGTCGGCTGCCTTGTTGAAGCTGTTCACGCCGATTTTGCGGGATGCGGTTTCCCTGTTCTACGCTTCCCGTCTCGCGTGTCGGCAGGCGGTGCTGGGTTCCTCCGTGGAACCTGCTTGGGCTCTGGCTCTTAGGCGTTCTTCACCTTTTTGTCCTCTCCTGTTTGGGGAGTCGGCTGTGGCGCAGTTTATTCAGGCTGCGTCGGCGGCTTGTCGTCTGATGTCGGACTTGTTGGTTTTCCGGGGGTCCCGGGGTGGGTCTTCCCGGAAAGGTCGTGCCAGGGCTCGGGGTTCCTCTCGTCGTGGTAGGCCTCTGGTGTCAGGTTTGGGGTTGGCTCCTCCTGCGGACCCTCCCTCGTCTGGTCGGCGCGGTGTTCGCGCTGTGCGGGGTTCTGGGTCTCGTAAGGGTCGCCGGCCCTTTCGCGGTTTGCCCCTTTGACGGGGCGATGGGGGGGCGGCTTGCGCTGTTCGCCCGCGCCTGGTCCCACGATTCGTGGGCCTTTCGGGTCGTGTCTCGCGGCCTGCGGTGGCGTTGGGTGGCCCCTCCCCCCTTTGGGGGGTCGGGGCTGGCAGGGCAGGCTTCTTCCCCTGCGCTCTGTCGAGTCGTCTTGGAGTGGGTACGCTTGGGCGTCGTCGAAACGACGTCGTCCCTCAGATGGGTTTCCCGTTCCGAAACGGGACTGCGCGGACCTGCGGTTCATTCTGGACTTGTCCCGTCTGAACCCCTGGGTTCATTGCCCCTCCTTTCGGATGACTACGCTGTCTCAGGTTCGGCTCCTCTTGGAGCCGGGAGCTTGGATGGTGTCCCTGGACCTCCGGGACGCTTATTGGCATGTCCCGATTCATCCGCGGTTCAGGGACTGGCTCGGTTTTGTAGTGGGGCGTCTGAGTTACCGCTTTCGTTGTCTCCCGTTCGGGTTGAACCTGGCACCTCGCGTGTTCACACGCCTTACACGGGTTGTGGTGGCTCGTTTGCATCTCCTAGGTGTTCGGGTGTTGGCCTACCTCGACGACTGGCTGGTTTGGGCTCCCAGCCAGTCAGCTTGCTTGCTAGCCAGGGATTTGGTTCTTTCCCAGCTCGCCGGGTTCGGGTTCTTGGTGAACTGGAGGAAGTCCCATCTGGTTCCCTCTCAGGTTCGGACTTGGCTGGGTCTCGTGTGGGACTCTCGAACCGCCTCCTTGTCTCTCCCTCCGGAGTCTCTCCTGCGGCTGCGGTCCCGCCTTCGTCTGTTTCTGGAGGGCCCTCGGGTCACCCGGCGGTTGCTCGAGGGGCTGTGCGGGAGCCTGAACTTCGCGATGGTGGTCTACCCGCCGGGTCGGGTTTGGCTTCGACGGCTGTTCTGGTTCCTTCGGGGTTCCCCCTTCCGCCTCTCTCGCGATCGCAGAGTTCGACCCCCGGGGGACTTGCGTCGGTTGCTGCGTCACCGGCTTCCTCTTCGGGTTTTTCGGGGTTCAGTGCCTTGGCGCCTACCAGAGCCCTCGCTCGATGTGTACACGGATGCGTCGTCTCTCGGCTGGGGTTTTGTGACCAGTGCTCACCAGGCCGGCCAGGGGCGTTGGGATCCGTCCTTCCGTCGAGCTCACAGTACGGTGCGGGAGTTCGCGGCAGTGTGGTTTGCTCTGGGGAGGATTCGGGTGGCCCGCGGATCGACGATTCGGCTCCATTCGGACTGCTCTCCGGTGGTTCATTGCCTGAACCGCGGGGGTTCGATGCGGTCCTTGTCTCTTTGGGGTTGGTCGCTTCGGGTGACTCGTCTGCTGAGTTCTCGGGGTTTGGCTCTCCTGGCGGTTCACGTACGGGGCGTGTCCAACGTCTTGGCCGACGCCCTGTCTCGCTTCGTTCCCCTCTCCACGGAGTGGACGGTCGACAACGAGTCCTTCCGTTGGCTTTGCCAGACGTTCGGGCGCCCCGAGGTGGACCTCTTCGCGTCGGCGTGGTCGAGGCGTCTTCCAGTTTATACGGCGCCCTTCCCCGATTGCGAGGCCGTCGGGGTCGATGCCTTTCGGCTCGACTGGTCGAGGTGGGGGTTCCTGTACCTCTTTCCCCCGGTTCGGCTGTTGCTCCAGGTCCTGACTCGCTTAGACTTACCGGGGGAGAGTTGTCCTTCTGGCCCCTTGGTGACCGGCCCAGCCTTGGTTTCAGGCGCTGGTTGCTCGGTGTCCGAACCCGAGGGTTTTCCCGCGGCTCCGCCTCTTTCAGCAGATGGGCCGGTACGTCACGTAGCTGGTTCGATCTTCTCCTCGAGTCTTCGCGTATGGTTTTTTTGACTCGAGTCTATCATCATCTCTATGGTGATCAGGTGGCCTCCTTGTTGGTGTCCCACCTGAGGGCTTCTTCTCGGTGGCAGTATGAAGTTTCCTGGCGGTCCTTCCGTTTCTTTTTGCGTCTTCGTCGTCTTAGCTCCTTGTCTGTTCGGGTGGTCTTGTCCTTCCTCTCGTGGTTGTTTCAGGACCGTCATCTTATGCCTAACACTGTCGCTTCGTATCGTGCGGCGCTGGCGGAGCCGCTTCAGCTTGCTTTCGGTATCGATGTTACGTCTGCGCCGTTTCGCAAGCTGTCTCGTGCATTGTTTCACCTCCGGCCTGCTCATGTGTCGCCTGAGCCGTCCTGGTCTTTGGACAGAGTGCTCGCTTTCCTTTCATCTCCTCGTTTCGTTGTGGCCCCTTCGGTCCAGGATTGTTTTTCCAAGGCACTTTTCTTGTTGGCTTTGGCCTCTGGGGGTCGGGTAGGGGAGCTTCATGCTCTCCTCCGGCGCAGGGGTTTCTGCTCTTTTGGTCGTGGTGATAGTTTTGTTCGTTTGCAGCCGTCTCCTTCTTTTCTGGCGAAGAATGAGACTGCTGCGTTCCGGAGGGGTCCATGGGTGGTTGATGCTTGGTTGGTCAGGCCGGGGGTGCATCATGTTTTGTGTCCGGTTGCGGCGCTTCGCCGTTATTTGCGCGCCACAGCTTCTGTGTCCGGGGACGCGCTGTGGGTTGATCCGGTTTCCCTTCTTCCCTGTTCGCGGGTTCGGGTCTCTCAGGTCGTCCGCAGGGTTATTAGGTCCAGCCAGCCTGCGGTCTATCCCCGTGCCCATGACGTTCGTAAGTTCGCGGCTCTTGCTGCCGTCTTTGGGAATATGTCTTGGTCTGATATTGGGGCGCGGGGGATTTTGGCGGTCGAACAGGGTCCTGGCTGCTCGTTACCTTGTGAATGTCCCTGGGCCTCGTCGGGCCTGTGTTGCTTTGGGTCGGCGGTTGCAGCCAGTTGTCTCGGCTTCGAGTTGAGGGGTGAGCGACGACCGCCTCCCGGGTAAGTCCCTCTTTTTCTGTCTGTGGGTAGTTAGCTCCGGGGAGCCGACGGGGCTCCCCCCAGAAAACCAGCGTTGAATGTAATGAAACGCCATTTTCTGGGTGAGTCCCGGAGGCTCCCCGGCATCCCTCCCTCCCTCCGGTCGGCGGTTTTTTGCGTTTTTGACATCCAGCCTCAAGAACTGAGGTGTGGGTAGCCGGCGCGGGGGGGTCTGGGGCTCCCCCTTCCCCCTCCCGGGGAGGGGGGGAGCTGCGCAGACAGCGGCGCGGCAGTGTGTGACGTCACACTAGTTTGCTTGTTTTCGGTTGGGGAGTTCTATCCACTAGTTCGGTTTTAGGTAGCAATTTTAACCAGAATAGGGGTTTGTTTTGGGGCGCTTACCTTTCTGGGTGCCTGTTCCGGTCGATGGCAGACATAGAATGCTTCCAACTACACGGGGGCTTCTATAGGCCATTGCTCCCCTTGCCTCTCTGAGGGGGCCCGGTTCTGGCCGTGGTCCCCGGTAGGCCTAAGAACTCCATACACATGACTGATGCCAAAGTCTGACATTAGCATATCAGCCTGGGATAGCTCCAGGGAGCTTCCGGGACTCACCCAGAAAATGGCGTTTCATTACATTCAACGCTGGTTTTTTATATCAAAGCATTAATTTTTGAAGTTGGGCGAAATGAAAAATCTATTATAATTATTTTAGTTTGGTCATAGTGAGGTGAAGAAATGTTGACGACATTCTGAAAATAAATTTTCAACTACTGTATTTTAATAGATTTCTCATCACAAATATCTTCCTGGCCCATAAAAGTTCCTGAAAATTTGCAGTATCAGTATTTCCAAGGACAGGCATCAGTAAATGGATGGTGATGCACCTAAAATGGTAAGCCAGGAACGTTGCTTAAGTTTTCAGGATTACCCCCTCCCCCACAATACAGCAGACGATTGCCAAAGGTCTCTAGTGTACAATGACAACCACATATGCAGACAAGGAGTCACAATAATGTGGCTGAAATATGTTGACTAAACCACACACTAGAAAGTGAAGGGATGATGTTTCGATCCGTCGTCCTGGATCATTCTCAAGTCGATTGACAATCTACTTGAAAATGGTTCAGGACGGACCGAAACGTCGTTGTCCCTTCACTTTCTAGTGTGGTTTGGTCAACACAACCACATAGAATATTTAGGAACTTTGTTTCCTGGATTTTTAATAGCTTTTGGCTTAAAACTGAAATCAATTAATTGATGTTGTTGTATTTATATTTTTCTTGTTGCAGGTCCCCGAGTTAGCTGGAAGTTGGTTATTAAGTCTTCTGTTGCAGCTGCCACTGCTTCTTTTCTTAATCTTAGTTCCAGGCACTTGGTCATTGCCAATGGATTATGCTGTCAATTCCATTTTTCTTATTTTTGTAATTTTTCATCTCATTTTTGGATACCAAGCAATAAATATAACAGCAGCACATCAGACACGATTATATCACATGTACTTGGTAATGAGACAAGCTCAAGATGAAGAATGAATTAACCCATTGCAAAACTCGAGATAAAAAATACAATGGCATACTGTTTCTCCCTTCCCCCAAATAAAAATTTGACCACGAATAGAAGCAATTTACATTAAACTCCCACATATCCTCAGGAATCTATGGTTTCATAAATGCCTTCAAACACAGTTCATTTGAAAAATATAAAAATATTAATAAGTTCCATACTTAACACTTTCGCCCGGGCATGACGCAGCATTGCGTCATCCGTTTACTGGCGGTAATTCCGGGGATGACGCAGCATTGCGTCATCCACTTTAAATAATCGCCAAAAATCAGGTTTTTATCCGATTTTTTTAGGACTGGTTTTAAAATGCACGCCGATGTCTTCCCATTTTCTTTGTTGAGCCTCGTGGCCCTCAGGCGGCTTGGCACATGCCGTGGGCCCATTGTTTTCGCTCCACTGTTGTGACCAATGTCGCCTCCCCTCGCATCTCAAACGTGTGAACATTTCGGCTATTTTCCGTGGCTATATTTCTTACTGCGGCTTTAGAAACTATCTACGCTTACTCCACGATGGATAGTGATCATGAACAAGGCCCTTCCAGGAAGAAAATTGCGAAAAAAAGGCTTGAAAAGGGCGGGAATTGGGAGTGTAGCTGGAAGGCGGCTGAGCACTCACTCGCGGCTAACGCGTGGCCCGTCTTCAACTCGTCGGCGGTTGGAGCGTGACCAGGTTTTTTATTTTATATGCTAATGTTCCTCTAGATAATTCTATTGTGAACCCATTGAGACCAAAATGAAAGACCTAGGATAAAAATTGAGGTGACCAGAGTAAAAATAGTGAAAACATTTTATCGCGTTTGCGCGCTCCTGGGTAACTCGTTCGCACTTTCTCTGTTTGCTGTGGATAATTAGCCGGGCTTTTGGAGTTTATATGCATTTAGTGCTGTAGAGAATTCTATTGCGAACACAATGATACCAAATTTAATCTCGTAGGACGAGAATTAAGGTGACAAAGTTGAAGAGAGTATACACTTTTCAAAATTTACGCGCACTCCCGTGACACCCTGGGTCCCATATCGCACAGTTGAGGGGTGGCGAGCGGGGTGCGCCAAAGTGTTAAAATAAGTGAAATTTTTATTTTATCTTAAATTCAACAGAACTATTATTACTTGGTCTTCAATACACAGAAATCACAATAATGTGATATATCAAATCACATTATACTGTATTTATATAATGTGACATGAAGTGTGTGAAACCCCGGTTAGGCTTCAGCGGAAGCCTCGGGATAGTCGTGGGGGCAGGATCCTGCCCCCAATCCTTAAGATGTGATTTCTTAAATATAAGGATTCACATAAGTATTCTTGCCTGTGGTTCTTTAGTAAGTTAAAGCCCTTGCCTTCCATAAGGAATAACATTACTCAATGTGATTTAGTCTTGCTAGCAAGATCCAGTTTATCCTGGTTGCCATATCACACACTGACACATTACGTATAACCAGCTGGCTAGAGTAATCCTGGAGAAAGTTTAAATTGATAAAAAGTCTTTCAACCAATGCTTTTTTTTTTTTTTTTTTGCTACGCTCACATTCAACCAATCCTCATGAAATGATGAATTTGTAGTACTGTGTGATATTTTATGTATTAAATACAATTGTGTAAACAAAATTGTCATATAATTTTACAACACCTATTATTAATCTGTACATATAGTTTAAAGAATATTTGTTAAAATATAGCCCAAGGTTAGATGGTTAGGTCAGCTTTTAATGTACACAAAAATGTACTTAAAATACATGTTCAATATCAGCCACAAAATGTTTATGTTTATATAAAAATTTACTTTAACGCCAAGCGCAATATGATGCACACCACCATTTTCTTTGTACCGTGTGAAGACGCGTAGTCACTGCACCACATTACCTCGCTCATCAATACTGTTTTCCAGCTCACTATAATCACCTACCTCATTCCTAACTTTTGAAGCCAGACTAACTTAGGCTTCTAAAAGAAACTATCCCTAACTATAATCATGCTAACACAGACATATTTATAGTTATCATGAAGAAAAATGCACCTAATCAAATAAGGTAAATAAATAATGCATAATTTCAGAAGATTCATTCCCTTCAGCACTCCAATGAGCCTCCTAACATTGTCAAAAAATCTTAATATTAATTTAAAAACATGCATACAACTTATATATTTTCTGATATACAATTACATAAATATTATAAGTAATACATGTTATAGGTAATCATAATCAAATTAACTCAGCTAAAATAAAGGGGTCTACAGAAGTGCAAAAGCTGGAGGATGTTAAGTCAATTCAAGGTCAGAATCACAAAATATTGGTCAGAATTCTGACAAGAATCATAAAGCTTAAAAAGTTGTAATACTTTATACTTTTTATCATAAAAAAGTAATTAATACATTTATTCTAGAGGCAACTTTTGCATTAGCCAAAATTCCTGAGCCCCTTACTATACTATACTCTAGTAAGATTGATTGTCATGGAAACCATGAATCTCAATGAAAATGAATAAATTTTGACCAGCAAGCATATGAGGTGAATGCATGAATAAAAATATAATCAGATCACTGGATAGATTGATAGTACAGGGCTCAAACTGGCAGTTCAAGCAATTTTTTTTAATACTGTAAATCTAAAAAGTGTATGTATGGCATAGATGTATGTAAATCTTTACTTATTACAGTATGTGTAAGTGCTATAATATCTTTTATTATTATAAATATATTCAGCATGCCATGACCTCTAAGATAATTTTACCCGACTTCCAAGACTAGATACACAGCTACGCACAATTTATTAAATTTGTCTCATGTTAACTTTAGTAACTACATTAATACACTGTATAGATTTTTTCAGGTATAGGTTTTAGGTTGGATGAACTTACATAATTCAGGTGTTCAAATTCCTCTGAGATTCCTTGCATCCCGTATTTTTTATGTATGTATTTCTTTATTTTTTTATGTATGTATTAAGATTTTCTTTTAAACTTTTACTTAACAGATAATGTGATATAAAAGATACACACAAATTATGTAAACAAAATAAAATGGAAACATTTCGTTTAGCTGCAAAAATATAAAACGTAACAATTACTATCTTCTTAACGAAAATTCAAATATACTTGTAATCTAAAAATATATATACGAAGTTGTCTTACTAGTTACCACAAATTATAAAAGCTGCTGAAAATGTTTTAAACATATAAGTATATAAATAAATATTATTAAAAACAAAACAAATTAACAAGGTATATAAGTATGTGAAAAACAAAATTTAAACTTTTGTAATGTTAATATTGCATCCCATATCATGACACTAATGCATCACACAAGATATAACTGCATGACCAACAACATATTGTATCCCACGTCATGACACTAATGCATCACACAAGATATAACTGCATGACCAACAACATATTGTATCCCACGTCATGACACTAATGCATCAGACAAGATATAACTGCATGACCAACAACATATTGTATCCCACGTCATGACACTAATGCATCACACAAGATATAACTGCATGACCAACAACATATTGTATCCCACGTCATGACACTAATGCATCACACAAGATATAACTGCATGACCAACAACATATTGTATCCCACGTCATGACACTAATGCATCACACAAGATATAACTGCATGACCAACAACATATTGTATCCCACGTCATGACACTAATGCATCAGACAAGATATAACTGCATGACCAACAACTTATTGTATCCCACGTCATGACACTAATGCATCACACAAGATATAACTGCATGACCAACAACATATTGTATCCCACGTCATGACACTAATGCATCACACAAGATATAACTGCATGACCAACAACATATTGTATCCCACGTCATGATACTAATGCATCACACAAGATATAACTGCATGACCAACAACATATTGTATCCCACGTCATGACACTAATGCATCACACAAGATATAACTGCATGACCAACAACATATTGTATCCCACGTCATGACACTAATGCATCACACAAGATATAACTGCATGACCATCAACATATTGTATCCCACGTCATGACACTAATGCATCACACAAGATATAACTGCATGACCATCAACATATTGTATCCCACGTCATGACACTAATGCATCACACAAGATATAACTGCATGACCAACAACATATTGTATCCCACATCATGACACTAATGCATCACACAAGATATAACTGCATGACCATCAACATATTGTATCCCACGTCATGACACTAATGCATCACACAAGATATAACTGCATAACCAACAACATATTGTATCCCACGTCATGACACTAATGCATCACACAAGATATAACTGCATGACCAACAACATATTGTATCCCACGTCATGACACTAATGCATCACACAAGATATAACTGCATGACCAACAACATATTGTATCCCACGTCATGACACTAATGCATCACACAAGATATAACTGCATGACCATCAACATATTGTATCCCACGTCATGACACTAATGCATCACACAAGATATAACTGCATGACCATCAACATATTGTATCCCACGTCATGACACTAATGCATCACACAAGATATAACTGCATGACCATCAACATATTGTATCCCACGTCATGACACTAATGCATCACACAAGATATAACTGCATGACCATCAACATATTGTATCCCACGTCATGACACTAATGCATCACACAAGATATAACTGCATGACCATCAACATATTGTGAAGACTAGCCAGGCACCTGTAAAGCAAACATAATATGTAATACACAAAAATGTAACCCTACAAACATAACACTACAAATCACAAAATCCTAAAAAGGGAACAGAAGTAATTGAATCATAAAACTGTAGCTGTCAATACAAAAAAAAAAAATGCATGCCTAATGATAATGTTGCATATCCTTATATCTAACACACATGAAGCAAACTTCCAAACTAATACTTAAATGTACAGCCACTGGAATGTTTACAATTTGGATATACATAATGTTAATAATTAAACCAGTCCTCCAAAAATTATTGTAATGTTCATTTTTGGACATTCCTGGTGAGAAATACAGAAAAGTTGAACGTTCGACTAACTCAAATGGGGGGTGGGTCTCCACATGATTCTGATTACTAAGCATAGACAGTACCTATAACTACTAAGCATAGAATGTACAAAATGTGGACTGTAGTATCCTCGAGCCCCAATTGTGGTCTGTGGCTACTGAGTGCTATTGAGTCACTGGAGGGAAATAGCTTTGGCTACCGATGACTTTTAACCACTGCACTGTGCAACACACCTTGAGGCTCTCGATGTTCAGCTTGTGACTGCAGCATCGCCTAAAAATGTCCAAATATACAGTATATGTATCTGGTATTATTTAGCCATGATAGTATTACAGAAGAGCCAGACTGTGTTCAATGTTCAGATATCAGTGAATAAATGATGTTTATGATGTTCACAGCGCTAGCCACAGCACACTGCCATTATTTAATCCATCTAAAATTCTTCAAACGACTTCTTGTGTTCCTTTACAAAATAAACATGTGGAAAGTTATTCATTTACCTGATTTAGTGACCAGGATTCTGATAATAGCAGGATTGTAGTGAGAATTAGCAATGTGTGTAGTATGATTGGAGGAGTAATCTTGGTGAAGGAGGGAGGGTCAAGATAGCATTGTCTGCTTGCTGGTGTGTGGCAACATGTTATTGTCTGGAATCACCATACCACCTTAGTGGTTTGCTATGGTGAACAAAACATGTAGATACTTATATATAACATGTGTAGTGTAATAAAAATGATAACAGTATGGTGGGAGGCGGAATTTTGGTGAGTGGGTGTTGAAGGAGGGAGGGGAGTCAGCCAGGAGTCTGCTAGCTGCTGTGTCGCAGCCACTCTTGTTATGGGCTCACCAAACCAACTTAGTGGTTCGTTATGGTGAACACATATGTAGATAGGTATATACAATGTGTGTGTGTGTGTGTGTGTGTGTATATATATATAGTGTAATAACAGCAAAATGACTGTTTGATTGATCATAGAATATAATATACTGTACATGTCACATATACGAGCCCCATAATTTAAGAGCATAGCGATGTTCCACACATTGAACTATATAAATTCCACAAATTACACACTTTTGGATAATATTACAGCAAAAACCAAAGAAGAAACGAATGAGAAACATCAGAATAATTTTGGAAGATTATATTTGCGGCAACTGCCGCCCCACGGGGAGGCGGGGCCTAGTGACCTTGAGCGCTCATAATATGCTCAACTTCCCAGCTCCATCGCGGCTAAAGTATGTCACATGCAATATTTTTTTTAGTTTCCCATGATCAGAGACTGTATTTTAACAATATAAAAAGAAAATAATTTTTTGGAAAGAATTTATTTTCGGCGCACCACGGGTTTGTCATATTTTAATGCAGAGCAGTGCAGTGGTTAATAGTCTGGTAGCCATTTGGTCAGAGTACTTGACTTGTCAAGGTGTTCATTACCCGTTAGTCTAAAGTTTAACCCATTCACAGCAGGAGCTCTTTCTGATTTTTACATACATACATACATACATATATATATATATATAAATAATACTAGGCCTAGGAAAAGTTAGGCTTTGATATTGCCTTCTTAAGCCCCCCTTCAAAATCAATACCACAAAAACATGGATTTTGTGTACATTCTATCCCTAACAACTATAGGTACTATCATTTTTGGAGGCTAGATTGCAATAATTACATACATTATTTTCAAAATGTACATTTACAGTACAATATACATACCCAAAATTAGTCGAGCTGAAAAGTAATGTCTCACATCTACAATATGTTGTAAATTGTTACAAAATTACTGCAATATCAGAAAAAATATAATTGCACCTATTACTGAAAATGTAAACACTGTTTAATAGTGAGAACACAAGCACTATTCCATATGAGACTGGTTACTGAACATAGCCAAAGTCTGTTGCATTCCGCATATTAATGGCACGCTACATTAACATGGAACAAATTGACTATGTAAGACCTACATAGCAATGAGAGATGGTCTTAGTTGCAACCACACCAATACTTATACACATTTTGATACAAAGTGGTATATGTAATTTTTGTATTTGAAATGTTTTAGGGAATCATAAATTTGCCTAATGAAAAATACCTTAAATTTTTTATAAATGAATTACAGAGAATATATAGTTAATCTCGGCTTTTGCTCGAAAGAACCTTTTGAAAACTCGGGTTCTACTGATATACTGTACACAATATTTTGAGGATTCCACTGCAAATGGCCGTCCTTCAGTTCTGAGGGCAACACTTCCCACAAAACACTAAAACGTTGAGACATATGGAAGGAGAACAACACTCAAGAGTTTGAGTCGTGTTGATCTTGGAAACTACAATATAATCAACTGTATCCACAAGTAAAAAAATAATATCAATAAAATAAAAGCTGTGCTTTCCACATCACACAACTTGATATTTGAACTTAAAACAAACTTTTAAGTTAATAGGTATAATAGCTGACAGAAACCACAATATTCTACACTTAGGAAAGCAAACAAAGATATTTGCAGATTTGTGACAAAATAATTTGGAACGAGAAGGAATCCTAATGTTGAAATGTTTATGAAGAACAGTAACTATACTGGTACATGTTTAAGCCCCACTGGGCAAAAAAATGTATTTCTTAATAAAATGTATTGTGTGCAAAGTGACAAATAATTAAAATTTTACATACCTATTCACATCCACCCACTTTATTTTACTTTATATATTTATATTCTTCAAAGTTTATTGCCAATTGATAAACTATTTTCATTTCTGTTTTAATGCTTGACATAAAATTATCCATATATGTCTTCCATTACCTGAACAGAAATTAGATGTGACAAAGATATGCAAATTTACAGTCGTGATTTAATTTACTACCTAAGATTTGCTCGTTTGTATATTTTAAGAAAAAACTGACCTACATATGAAAATACAAGTATCTTATTAAATAGTGATATTTTACAAATAATCCTCACATACCACAGAATATCAATTATGAGATAAGTTTTTTGTTTCAATATATAATAAATTATGATTTGGTAAATTTTTTTAGAGTTTTTTGATAAAGTTTTTGGCGCTAGATCCACCGTGTCGGGTAATAACACTGAGTATTTTTTATAATATTTTCTGACTCTCACTCCACTGCTTCTTCTGACATTAGTTACATCACCAGATCTTCGATTTCTTTGGTATCTACGAAGCATTTTCAACAAAATGATACAATTACTGACATCAATACAGTAACTAGGTAACACTAACAAACAACACTGAAAAGTTATGAGAATTCTAAAGAGATTACATACTAAACGTTCCTTGGAACCCACAAATAACATTAAGATATCAATTAAGCCTTCTACATGTCCACCTCTTCTCTGACACTGTGGACTCGCTCTGCAACATAAATTATTCCAACAACGATGACAAAAACAAACCTTACCGCCCTGACCCATGCCTGTTGCCTTATTTTCACACAGGTGATAATGGGCAGCGTCGATGTAGTAAGGTTTGTACCCTGTGGATCAGTGGAATCGATACTGTTTACCTGGTTTAAGGTGCACATATGTCTTCTTCATATCAGTGGATTCATCCTTCTTTATTTCTGTATAGCGCTCTCCTTTAATACTCACAACCTTGTTATCACGGTATCGGACCATCTTCTTCCCTTCCTATAACATACATACATAACTCAGTTATACAAATATTATGATCAATCTTGTTAAAATTACAAATGACCTTTCTTGTTCACTCTAAGATACACACAATACTTATATTGTAGTGTATGGACATTCATACAGAGATTGAGGGGGAAAAAAGAATAAATCTGGTTGGGTAATGTGAATGTGACGGTGGTGAGGGTTGGTGCTGTGTGGGTAAGTAATTATGTGTGGATAGGAGGGTAGTGGAGTAGGTGGGTGGTGTTTGTGTGATGAGGGGAGGGGGGGGGCAGGTACTATGGTACATCAGCTTGTCCTCCTAAGGTTTCCCAACGTCAAGAAAACGGTCAATTTAAGGTGTCGTCTCCTAACCTACCAGAGGACCCAAAACAGAAAATGGGACAGTATGTCACTTTTACGAGTCACTACCATTTTCTACTACGACAATTTTTTTGCCTTATGTAACACATACGAGCGAAATGCGATGTTCTTTGTAAGAGGACAGGTTGGGTGCTTGGATGATAGATGTGCATGGGTGGGTGGGCAGGTGGGATAGAGAATATGCTTGAGTGAGTGCTGCGTGGGTGCGTGAATGGGTTCTGCATGTAGTCAGTAAGAGTATTTTATTATATTTTCACTGGTATGTTCACTACTGCTAAATGGTGTGTGAGTGAGGTTGGGGCAGGAGGTGGCTGTAGGTGAGTGGTAGAGGAAGAAAGAAAGGGAAGGCTGGATGGGTGATGAATGATGCTACTGTATATAGATGGGTTGGTGTGCATGAGTTGGGATATTGGTGGTAAGGGGGGGGGGGGGGATATTGGATTAACAGGTGTCATGTAGCTAATAAATAATACTGCATTACAAAATATTTAAACAAGAGAATATGAAATGCCAAGCAATAGCTACCTAGTTACCTACAGTCACCTGCCAAGCACAGTCACCCTTAATCTAGTGGTCAGTGGTTTCTGAAACAGAAGCCACAGTTGCCTGTGGTTTCTGTTTCTTCATCAGATAACACAAGTTGCCCAGAAACGATTGTTATGCACATTATGTTTGTAGCTGGGAAATGGTGAGAGACTTCAAAAGGCAACACTGGTATGGTTAGGTAGATATTTTATCGAGAATAGCAAGAAAAATATTTCCTCATACAGTATAATATAATTTCCTCATACAGTACATGGTATAGTTCAATTTGTACAAGGCTTTTCAAGTATGTGTCCCTCATGAAAATTAAGGGTACAATGAATGTTGGTAGTGTGTGTGTAAAGGAGCGCACTTCAGTGACATCAATATGGAAAGATATAACAAAAGGAAAGCAATTAGCATGATGAGCAAGCAGAGGGGGTCAGAGCCTCTTAAAAGAGAAATCCAAAGAGCTATTTGTGTATAGTTAAGAACTATACTATACAAAGAAATATCTCAAAATATTTGCACAACTTACCCACTTAGGGGCTACAGGCCTATGTTCTCGAGCATCATCATCGTGATCGACAAATCCATATCGATTGAGAATTGAGGTTCTTACTTCTTTATCATCAACCTGGCTCTTGTTGCCTTTTGCTCCAGGAACAAGCTGAAGTAACATAAATACTATAATTCCATCCTCCTTCAAACAAGAACATCAAACTGACATTATTAGACAAGATCATAACAAAAACCATCTCCATGAATGTTATTTTAACTTCAAAACAGACAGTTAAGGTGTAATAACTGATATTGCTGAAATTAGTTCTGAAAGTTACAGACTTAATGTAAGATTAGATTGTATTAAGGAGAACAGCTACATGAAGACACCCATAGCTTGAAAAACAGAAATCCAATTTACATATTTACAAAGGTAAAAAATTATCTGATTACACCTTTGATGGACATATATGATATGGTATTCACCCCATTAGCAATTATTTTATCTTATTTCTGGGAGGGACCTCTCGGTGGCTCCCCAAGCTCGACTCTAGTACCACCAAGCCTTAGTCGAACATACCAGGTCTTGCTTCTGACTTTTTGGGCTTTGGTCCTCGGTGCTCTTCTCTTTCAAGATATCTCAACTGTCCTTGTGATCAATCTCTCCCCTTTTCATCCATTTTGACGGAGTGGGAGAAGGGCAGAGTCTCCTTCCTCTCCCTTTAGGGACCATTTAGCTGTCAATGTGTGTGTGCCTGTTTGACTCCATGTGCCCTCAATGGCTTCCAGTCAGTGGATGAGATGGGCCAGAAGGTCTGTCACTGACTGTGTTACTGACTGACTGTCTGACAGACAGTCAGACTCTGATTTCTTGACACATGCTGTCAGTCAGTCAGGCCTGACCTGACCCGGACTGACTGACTGGCTGTGACAGTGACAGTGAGAGTCAGTCAGTC
Source organism: Procambarus clarkii (assembly GCF_040958095.1). Taxonomy (NCBI): domain Eukaryota; kingdom Metazoa; phylum Arthropoda; class Malacostraca; order Decapoda; family Cambaridae; genus Procambarus; species Procambarus clarkii. The sequence continues at coordinate 21,837,789 of NC_091193.1, forward strand.
AGTCCAGGTCAGGTCAGTTCATGTCAGGTCGGGTCAGATCAGGTCTGACTGACTGACTGACATCATTCATGTTGATATCAGATGCATTTTCAGGGGTTTGGATATCGCACATAAAGAAGCTGCCCAGATCTTCCACTTTCATGCTGTTTATTCGGGTGCTAAATATGTCTTCATATTTCTCTTTTAGGATTTACTAATTTGTTTGTCATCCTCTGTGTATAACCCTTCACATGTAAGAATATTTCCAATACCGACATGGTTCTTAGATTTTAATTTCACACATGTGAAGAAATATTTTGAGGTTTTCCCTCTCTCTTGTATTGCTTTCTGTTCTAATTGCATGTCTTCAATCTGATATGATTTCTTCAGTCTCTACTCTATTTCTTCAATCTCTCTATTTAAATTCTTCTTTGTAGGTTTGTAGGGACAGTCATGCCTGCTTGAGCATTTCTGTTATATTTTCCTTCTTTTGTAGTGCCATCTGCATTCTCTTTCTACACTGGTCCTCTTTCTAGCTTTCCGCAAAGAAACACGTTTCAGACCTTATATGCTTCAGATGTCAGCTGTTCTATTTCTTGTGTGGCATTTTTACTACCAAGTTTATGACAGCAAGAGTATTCTAGCTAGACCAGGTCTGGGGTCAAGTTATCTTAAAATGAACAAAATAGTTAAACTGGGGTAGAAAAGTGATCAAGGTTGTATACATATTCATACCTTGCTATTTGTATTAGCCTTGATGCTAATGCCTTGCTCCTGGCGCTGGAGGATAAGAGTTGTGGCGTGCTCTAAATCCCCCCCACAGCTAGCGAGACAGTGCTGCACCTCCAGGTTGCAAGTTCCCGGGAACATCTCAAGTAAGGTTGCCAAGCCCTCTGTGTATTCATCCTGCTGAAAATTAAGTGCAAAATATATTTAGAATTAACTAGAAATTAATGGATTTTTTTATTTTATTTAAAAACGTAAAAGCTTGAAGCAAAAGCTTGAGTTCTTACAGTTTAAGCAAGACCCATTTTTTTATGCTAGGAGAGAAAATAGTCTTCCAAGTAACTAGATACAGTATATTGTACAGCAATTTGGCCATATGGGGGCAATTTTAGAGAAAAATATCCATATGGCAGTATATCTTAAGGGTACAAACAGCAGAATAATGAAGTGTGTACAGGGGGGGGGGTGTACAATGACCACAGGCTGATATAATGAATGTAGGAAAGGAAATGATGACAAGGAGTAATGACTGGTGTAAGGCGTACTGGACGGGTGTGGTAGCTTACTGGTGTTTATCATTGTGAGAGACTTTTAAAGTAGTGTTGGTTGTAGTAATTGTAGTTGTGGCAGTAGATATAATGATGGTGATGGATGCAATGATGGTCATGAATAAGGTAGTGATGGTGGATGTAGTTATAATGATGGATGTAGTGCTTATCAAACAGTGACAACAAAAAAGTGTGTCTAGCTCTTTCTGTCCCACTTATTAGCCTTAATTTGAACTTTCTTGACAATCAAGGTCTTTGCTATATCTGGCCTTAAACCCTATAAGTGTGGCTATGATTAAAAGTACCTTTCTGGCCTTCCACGCACAAAAGAAAAACTGTTGTTATAACGTGATAAATTTGCATGCAAAATTTAAGGACAATGAACACACACACATACTACATCTAAGTACTTTTGTACTACATCTAAGTACTTTAGTGCCTCATGCACACTGGGAGATTGCCAGGTGAGGGGGAGGGGGGGTCATTTCATCCACAGACTGACACACCGTGAATTTGCTGACAAGCCACATCAAGGTGTGAGCTGTGATGATTGTTTTAGAGGGTTTATATTTTTGCTGTTTCACTTTAGCTTATACAATGTGTGTGGAGAAACTCTATGCATAATTATCAAGAATCAATAATTGAGTACTGTATATATATACACCTACAATGCAATATGTACACTTATATTGCATGCAAATCTGTTCCTGGCACAGCTCATAAAAGGTGTCTTGCAACCAACTCCTATGTTTCTGGAAATGCTAAATTGTGATTTGACAATAATTGCCTTGCTGGTGGCACATATGATAACCTCATCTAATTTAAAAAAGCCTCACTTTTCGTTACTTTCAACGAAAACTCAATAACTTTTTCCCTCAATCGCGTTTTTTGCAATGCTTTCATCATAGATTGGCTCTGTTTTTGATCAGTATTCATCGGGAAGTCAATTTGCAGTGTTTATAAAGCCAGCAACAACAAATACCTAAGATAAAATAACCAGAAAGGGGAAACCTTTCGACTCGAAGAAAGGCCGCGGCTGTCATGAGTGAGGTCACGAAAACAGTGAGCCTCCAGTGTGGGCGAGCGCCCACACTCGTGTCAGATAATATCTTAATTTTTTTATATGACAAAGAGTGCCGGAAAGACGGGACACCACGAGCGTAGCTCTCATCCTGTTTTGACAGAATTACCTAATTACACTTAGGTAATTACACGGTGGGGTATACAGAGAATGGGCAGAAGTTGGCATGCATTTTAAAACAAGTCCCATATTATTTGGACAGTAAATGGAATTTCTACAAATTTTAAATTATTATTGATGTCATTTGTGTCATCGGGCATACTTCATATTTTGGTTTTATGCTGCATATTTTGGTATCAGGAAGCAAAGTGTTAACTTTAAATGAAGTAATTTAAAATTAATGGACATATTATAGTCAACATGTAGGCAGATACTTGCTGTCCAACTTAGGTAATGACTGTACAGTCATTTATTACAGACTGTACAGTTTGCAATATTCTTCAGTGTCTCCCTAGCATCAGTGTAACCAGTTTGGGACAGTTTGAAAAGAACCCTGCTGTGCTGATGTAGATTATTATCCTTTACTGCTTTAGCTTAAGATCTATACTAGGGGGCCAGAAGGTTCTGTGCCTTAAAGAGGGGCAGAGCTGAGAAAAATTACAATACTGCAACAGTAAAATCTTATAAAAACTTAATTTATAACATTCTCTTCTATTCTACACATGTAAACTAAAAGATAAAAGCTAACCTCATCTCCATTGGTACTATTTTGTTCATCAGAACCAACTGATGTCTCTGACAGTTTCTGTGATCTTTCACTTGTTTCACTTATTGATTGAGAGTTGCGATGTTTTCGAGTCTCCACTGGGAATGATGATATCAGAGCATCCAAAGTCAAGTCCTTGCCTGCTTTCACTGAAAACAAATACATACTGTACATGTTTTCAAAAAGTTCCCTAAAAATTCAAATTATGAAGATATTATACTATAGTATGTAGTTATTAATTTAGTTGCTGTATAAATGTGATACAAAATATAGCTTTCAATAAGAACATACATGTTCATAAATTGATTATACTGCTTCAGGAGCACTTGTAGCTCTGCTGATCAAGCATGTTATCGGTACTTTCTATACATACCTATTACTGTCTATGGGTTAAGAGATCATGGGGTCAGGATTCACAGAGCACTTGGGTGTCCACCTACAAGACTTTGATGTCCACCACCTACCTATTATCTCAACCATAATGACTGCCTGCATTTAGTAAACAGTTTATGAGTTCCTGGTCTTCCATAACAAGAATAACATAGGTGACAACAACCTCAAACTGTTTAGAAAAAGCTGGCTAAACTATCACAATCATGGAAAGAGGTACAGTTCATTTAGACATTTAGGTGCTTTGTGAATTATGGCATACATTACTACTTTCAGTGCATTCCACTTGATGACCATTTGCACTACACGAGCACAGTAATTTCAAATGTCTCTCAGACTCATTTGCATTTCTAACTTCCACTGATGTATATTCACTCTATTTGCCCTCATCTGAAAAAACAAAAAATGTCCTCAATGTTCACATTATCTATCAAAATCTCAATGTCCACATTATCTATCCCCCATCAGCATTTTGTACATCTTTGTTGATCATGTCTGCATTAGTCTTCCTCCTCTCTCTAAAGCTGACATAGAGAGCTCCCCTAACCTGTCTTCATAGCTTAATTCTTTTATTTTAGATACCAGCATTATTGCAAACCTCTGGACTGTCAAAAGCTTCATTTGTGCTTCACAAGATGAGGATTCCATGTCAGGGTTGAATTTTCTAGAACTGGTGTAACATGTGCTGTGTATGCTACCTGTGAATATAGCTTTCACCTAAATTAGCCTTGAAAGAGATCCTATTTAAGTTACCAAGGGCCATTTGTCTAGTTGATAATTTTGTATATACTGTTGGTAGCAGTCAACCCACGGTTTGACCACCATGGGACTGAAAACTTCCAAACAGGGTACTGAATCTGGAATCGATGTTATACCCTACTGCCCTTGCAAAACATTCATGTCCAAAAAACCAGCGTTGAATGTAATGAAACGCCATTTTCTGGGTGAGCCTCAGAGACTCCCTGGAGCTATCAGGCTAATATGTAATTCATTAGACCAGGGCATTAGTCATAGGAGTTCAACCTAGCAGGGACCACTAGCCAGAACCTAGCCCCCCTCAGAGAGGCACAGGGAGCAATGGCCCCTGGAAAAAAAACCTGTGGTTGGAGGTTTTTCCTTATCTACCATCAACCAGGGTTAGGCAATCAGAAAGGTAGGCATAACAAAACAGACCCTACATGGTAAGAAAATTGCAACCAAAAACTGAACTGAGTCAGAACTCCCTCCAATCCCAAGAAAACAAGCAAACAACACACTCCATCGCCACATCACTCATCTGTGCATACAGCTCCCTCCCACCCTCTTGGCTCCAGAGAGCCAAAGGGGTTTTCTGAAGCTACATAATCAAAGATAAGGAAAAGAGGGGCTTAACCGGAAGGCAGCCACCACACACTCCTCAACTCGAAGTCGAGACAACTGGCTGCAATCTGCAACCCAAAGCAACACAAGCCACATTAACTAAATATCAAGCAGCCAGGACCATGTTCGACCTCCAAAATCCCAACGCCCGAATATCAGCCCTATACATGTTGCCAAACATGGCAGCCAACACAGCAAACTTCCTACCGTCATGGGCAAGAGGATAGACCGCAGGCTGGCTAGACTTAATAATCCTGCGAATGACCTGGGAGACTCGAGCTCTGGAACAGGGAATGAGTGAACGGTTGGCTCCCCCGACTCCTTCGGTCTGGCAGAGCCAACCGAAGGAGTCCGCGTCGACCGTTCATTCCATGGACAGGGGAATGAACAGTAACAGTCCATATGCCAGGATGTTGGACACTCCCCGGATATGACAGGACAAGTTCAGACAGGACAAGTCCAGAATGAACCGCAGATCCACACAGTCCAGTTTCAGCACTGGAAACAGGCGGGAAACCCACCTGAAGGATGGGGTCGTTTCAACCACGCGCAGGCACACCCACTCCGAGATGACCTGAAGAAGCACAGGGAAAGAAGCCTGCCTCGTGCCCCCAGAAGGAGAAAGAACCATG